>NC_065528.1:2764318-2803049 GCF_006386435.1 Epinephelus moara | reverse complement strand
AACAACATTATTGAAAGTAATAATATTATAGTTATAGTTCTGGCTACTGTGGTACAATATGTTGAAAGTATGTATTAATATCTGGCAGTATGCATGTGTGACAATAGTCATATGTCTATAATAACGGGATGAATAATGTTTAGTTTTAGTTTAGATTAGTTTATTTGCACATAATGTTAAAAACAGACAGTATAAAATGTACAAGATTAAAAAAAGAAAAGTGCTGGAGAGGTTAGAAGCCACTAAAAGCTTATCAAAGAAATTTCCCTGTCAAAACATCAATGAAGTCACATAATAGAGAAGAAAAAAAAAAACAGGTCAGGACAGAAGAAATAGAGGAGGAGAGGGAAAAATCAAGACAAAACAAGGTAGCAAATAAAATTATGTGTAGGTTAAATTACTCATCACTGGTTCAAGTAGCTACAGTACCTTTACATGTACATCTGACACTGATCACACCCTTGAATCCCATGAAATCAGTGCTGCACAGATGAATTGTGTGTATTACAATTATCGTCTAACATCATTGCGTCTGATAAATTGGTCTTCTTTGTCATAATGTTATATATGCTACAATAAAGCTTAAAGCTGACGCCACAATTAAATCATATCAACACCAAATTGATAGTCTGAATAAAATCATCCTGATATTGAGCTGTGTTAGAAATTAACAGCTGCGCAAAAATATACCTAGTCTCCCTCTTTAAAAAGACAAAAAGGAAAATCCCTCAAACACCATGAAGCGTAGACATGATAGGCTACTTTCCACATTTCCAGCAGCAAAGCTGTCAATTAGGCCCATTATCTTTAACAGGGATCATTCTCTCCAATAAAACAAAATGTTGGCACTAATTAATGGTGCTATTAAGTGTCCGCAAATGATCAGTTTCTTTCTTATGAAGGGGTGGGATGAAATTTTGACTTCTTTCCACTCCTTTTTGAACAATCTTTTCATTGTCTGTTGTTGTTGCTTTCTTTTCTTTTTTTAATGTTCAAAATAAACTTTCAAATCAAAATCAATCAAATTAATTAAATTTCCGGTCATGACTGGGCTGCATTTCTGTCAGCGGAGTCATTTTTTTCCGAACAGCTGATTGGCCAGTGGGTGGTGCTTTTCATAGGATCAGATTCAACCCTGAACTTACCCTGCTCCGGAGCAGGATAGCTGTTCAGAGTAAGTTACCATGGTGATCTACCCCGATAAGTACTGAACCGGCTTTGTGAGACCGAAAACCCAGGGTTAACCCTGAAGTTACCTCACTAAGACATTAATCCTGCTTCGTGATACAGGCCCCAGCACGGCAAGCAGCATTAGCAGTGTCCCAGTACATAGCATGAGCAGCCGGCTTCTCCTCAGCTGTATCCCGGCAGCAGCGTTAGCAGCAGATCGAACGGTCCGCTGGAAAACCGAAGATCAAGGACGCGGCGACACAGCCCTGCCACGGCAGCCGCCTGTGGGCAAACAAATCAGTCTCCAGCGTGCCGCTGTCCAGCAACCTTGAATCTGTAGGGGAGGGGGGGCGGACATGACTCGCGGCAGTATTTTGAATTTGAGTGCAGTAACCGTTTTGGCCACATTCTTACATACAGTGCCTTTAACTGAGGAATTCGACAACAGTCTTACCGCCGTAACAAAGTGGGCAGCATCACTTTACCCAGGTTTTCTCCGCACCAACAGCTCCATTTGCAACCTCGGAATCCAGAAATGCAGAGGCTTTAGCAACATCTTCAAACATGTAGCGCTCACCAGCCCGATTTAGAGAGATCCTTGCTGGGTACAGCAGAAAAGCCTGGAAACCGGCCTTACGCGCCCTGTTCAGGACCGGGTAGCAGGGCTTGTGCCTTCTGGATGTAGCCTCGCTGTAGTCCGGTGCAAACTTTATCTGATGACCAGCTACCTGCACTGGATGTCTTCGGGACTCATTGAGTATCCGATCCCGGTCAGTGCACCTCAGGCACTTTAAGATCAAAGGGCGGGGGTGAGAAGAGGCATCTCTGGGCGCACCAACCCTGTGCGCACGCATTATTTCTGGAGGTTTCTCAGCCAGCGCAGGATACCATTTTTTACCATGTTGGCCAATAAATATTGCCTGGCATTGATGACTCGATTCCCTCCTTACAGGCGCTGTATGTAAGAATGTGGCCAAAACGGTAACTGCACTCAAATTCAAAATACTGCCGCGAGTCATGTCTGCCCCCCCTCCCCTACAGATTCAAGGTTGCTGGACAGCAGCACACTGGAGACTAATTTGTTTGCCCACGGGCGGCTGTCGTGGCAGGGCCGCGTCGCCGCGTCCTTGATCTTCGGTAGCTGACTGCTAATGCTATGTACCAGGACACTGCTAATGCTGCTTGCCGTGCTGCTGTAGCTCAGTCGTAACTGTAACCGATGCTGAGACTCTACTGACTGCGTGACTGGTAGACGGCGGCGGGTGGCGCAACAGGCCAAAACACAAATTCAAAACATAAACATGATTTGCGGACCATAAAAATATTTTTTTAAATGCGAATATTCTGGCTGTACTATTGTTGTCGGTGAGATCAGTATGTTATATGAACATTATTCCTTAGTCTCTGTGACATATTAGGAAGATTTTATGACTATTTGCTTTAGATTTCTTACATATAGCTCCTTTAAGGTTAATCAACAGTAGTGTATTATCTCTACGTGCTTGATCTTCAAGCTGGGTGAGTTTGTCCTCATATTTGGTCCGATATTGCGCACAATCCCAAGTTTCAAGTTTTATCACACGGGAGTCAATCTTCCCCACAGTGTCGTGCAATGATTTTAGCAGCTCAGCTTGGCGATTCAGAATAGACTGCATCGTGTCGACTTTTTTTCCAGCCGACTGAATCGTTCTTTAGCGACATCATCTGCTTCTTGAAAATGTTTGGACAACACATTTTCAATGAATTTTGCGAGAGATGAAGAGTCTTTGCAGTCAAAAGCAGCGTCGGAAAGTTGGTTCATTGTTTGGCGTTCACGTGAGGCAACTCTCCTAGTGCGCATCAAGTGTGTAAAGTTTCACACTCTTATCTTAATAAATCCCAGGTATTGTTCATTTACTCACAGCAGTTCAGTTGAAAAGTCCCTTGCATTAGGACATTTCAATTATTTATGGACAGCTCGGAGAGCACAGTCGGCATCAGTCACACCGGAAGCTGTCTCAAACTCCACAAATTCATTAAACAGCTCCCCCTGCCACAGTCAGACATACGATTGCTAATTAATGCCCTACTATGGCTCACAACTCATGGTAACAGCTGGAGCTCCTCCGATGTGAGTGTTTTGCTGGTTAGTGAAACATCCTGGCCCTGAATTTTCACTGGCACTTACCAACCCATTGTGGTCTCTCACAAGGCATTCAAAAATAATTCCAAGCATGGCTGTTTTGGCTTCCTTGTTTAAAATACTTAAAATGTTTCATAAAATAAATTGTTCTCCATTCCTCTTGAATGTCTGATAGCCCACCACTAACATTTTAGTCTCACCTTGTCTCATCAACAAAAACAAAACATACATTTCATCACAGTTTTTATTATCACAGATCTAAGTTGAACTTGTCAACATTTGGTCTTAGGGAAAAGGGTCACTGATGAACATCTACTCATTATAGTTTTTTTTATTAACAAAATGAACACAGAGTTTAATACAGTACATGTAAGAAAATAAAACAGTGTTAATTATAATAATAGTTAATAATAGTTCTTAATTTCTTTTGTTTTTCTCTTGAAATATAACAAAAAATACTGAGTGGTGGGTCAATAAGGAGTATTGGTAAGAGTGGTGGCACTATTACAATCTTAACAATACCCATTCCTAGGCAACCTCATGGTGATGACAAGACTTGGGGAAGTTGCTGCTCCCAGTAGATGGTAGGCTGATTTTATGATCTTCACACACACACACACAGACAGTCTTTGCTCTAAGATAAACTAATGATGTGATACATAGAATTTGCAGCATGGTTTTACTGGTTTTTATATTTATGAAACTGTGAACATCCTGGGATGCAAGAATTTAAGAGAAATTAAATCAACAGCAGCTCTATATTTAAAGGACAGACACAAGGATGGTGTCAGTTTAATCTAGCTCTCTGAAATCAGCAAATTTTCCCAAATGTTGCACTATTGCTTTAAGTCTGGATTAGCTTGTTGTAGTTTGTTCCAGCAAGGTCCTCATGTCCAACATTGCATCCTCCACGACTCGGGCCAAATGAGCTGCAGTTTTTTCTTTGCTGGTATAGTGGGATTTATGAGCAGACACCGTAAACTCAATGTGATCGTCCTTAACACTGTAAAGCACTTCATATTTTCCAGGTTCATCAGGGCCATAACATGGCAAACATTCACCTTTGTTTATTACCTGGTGAACAGGGACAGAGGTGAAAATGCAGTTGTTAGTTACTGTTGTTGCACCGAGACCTGATATAGAATGATCTCTGATCTGTCAGGGTTAGTGTATACTTCTTTAATGCATATCAACATGCAGGGCCACACTCTTTGGTTTGCCGATAAGTTCACAAAGAAACAAGTAACACTTGAACAAATTACAAATATTCACTTTTTGCTCTGGTTATACAGGTAGACTTTAGTCACAATCAAGGTAATTGTACTATGCCTTCTTATGATCGTGGCTCCACCCACATACCCTGACTCCCCAGCAAAGAGGGTGGCACTTGTTTGCTAATCTCCCCAAATGTAGAGGTAACATCTGATTAATTACCTTTCCTATCTTCTTTTGCTCTCTTACTCTCTCCCTCACCCCTATTCTTGAAGCTGAAAACCAACTTGACCTGATATTCACCAGAAAGTGCTCTCCCACTAACCCTTCTGCTACGCCTCTTTGCGTCCCTTACCATTTCATATCTTACCCTCCCCCTCTCTCTTAAACTACCAAACATCTCTCTTCCACTCATACTGTCCCTATGCACCACAACCTATGCTTCTTGCTGAGGCACTAAACTTGGTTAGCTGCTCCTACTGCCCAACCACCTGCCCTCTTGACCCTTCCCCTTTCCCACCCTTCCCCTCTCACTTTCTTCAGTCTGTTCCTTCTGACCTCCTTCCCCTCCTCATCCACCTCATGAACACCTCATTGAGGTCTTTTTTCTTTAAAAAGGTGCACACACTTTCTTTTACTTTCACACATGAACTGAAAATTCAACTGCTTTCATCAACATCCACTGTCTTACATCCAAACTGAAACAAAGACAGACTAAAATAGCTTTTTTTCTCCCCCAAAAAACACAGATTTTCAAAAAACAGTCTCCAGAGTGGATAAGTCTCCAAATACTGGCATGGTGTTTTAATATATATGTCATTGTATTGTGCAAAACAATGAAGTAAGCCTTGTCAGTGGGGGCAGGGACTCTGTGACAATAAAGTTAATAAAACAACCCTTCCCCTTTAACTTCCTCTGTGATCTCTCATTTTATGAATTGAGCAAGTACAATTACATGTGAAAAGTGGTAGGTCTTTGGGCACATAGACTGTATTTGCAACTCCACCTTTTTGGGGCTAAACGGCTGGATGAATTTATGTACTGGAGCACACAAATATGAGATTTGTTGCAGAGTATTAAGTAATGGCTATCTTTTGTTGCAGTATTGTGGTATTTTCATTTTTATGTCTCAGCTTCAATACTTACAGAACTTGTTCCAAGTTTGCAGTCAAAGACTTTAAAAAGGGAGGGGTCTGTAAAGATTTCAGGCATGGGGATGTTTTCTTCCTCAGCCTGCGTCCTCAGACCATAGAGATGGCAAGACACGTCCTGGCCTCTAAATGCCTATTGGAAAGGAGATGCTGTTGTTTACAAAGTCGATCACCACATGTAGTATTAAAGGTACCCTGGCGATTTTACTTGCAAACAAAGATTCTTTTTTTCACAAAATCTCCATGTTTGCCCTTAAGGTATAACAAATATGTGAAATGCAATTCCTTACTCCTAAAACATTTCCAGGCCTGGATTTTCCTCAGAGTTTGAAAACTGCACTATGTAGAATCACAAACTCCTTGTGCACAAGAATGAACGACAAGGTGACCCACATGTACAACATTGCTCCATAGCACTAATAGTGGTCAAGAACTTCACAGGGTACCCTTGAGCTCCACAAGGAGAAACTGACTAGGACACTGAAAGTAAGGCTGCCCCCTGATGTCAAAGATTCCAATCATCAGTCTGAGACCCCTCAATCGACTCCCCTTTTCTTGTGTGTAGGTTGGAGGGGTGACATTTGATCCCTAGATGTAGCAGGGTAAAATCATTACACTACATTAAGTTGTCCCGTCACCTCAGTGAGGATTTCTGCTATGGGTCTAGGTAGCGGCAGACCCAAATTCAGGGTGAGTCTGAGCGAGAAGGAGGCAGCTGCCCAAAGGAAGAGAAGCTTTACCCAGTCAGGCTCTGAGATAACTTTATCTTCTACTTACTGCTAAGAAGTGGTCTATTTGCAGCCCACAGACAATTAATACTTTGTAGTATCTGGCTTTTATTTTATATGTAGTGTTGGCAACTATCTATATTATGTGACACACAAACACACACACACACACACACACACACAAACAGATGCACACGCACAGACAGCTTTTTTTTACTGTCTTTTTTTGTAGTTATGCACAGATTATTAGTTATGGAATATGGAGAGTGGAAATAGACTCAAATAGACTATTGGAATTATTTAATTTGATGTTAGAACATGGAGTATAGACACTCCCTTTGACAATTAGCTAATTGCTGTAGCTGATATCATGTAAGATGTGTCAGCAGGTATATAAGCATGGAGCTGTCATCAAGTTGGCATTCTTTTTGTTTGTTGATGTATTTTTGTTTTGTTTTGTTTTTGGACCTCTTGACATTAAATTTAAGTTGTTTTTCGTGTCTTTTATTTTTCGTTGACCCAGGCTCATTCCAAAGAACACAGCATTGAGGAAGCCACAGTAGGCTTCTGTCACATGAGGCTGGGACACAGGAAGGGCTTTTTGGATCAGTTTCATTGGTCACTCAGCCCTTCAAACATCTTGAGTAGGAGAGATCACTTTCAGCACCAGCAGCATAGTAATAAGGCGGAGAGAAGAAGAGAGCAATGGATGTAGAAAGCTCCCCTCTTCCCTCGCTGCCTCGCTGTTGGTGTTGATATTTCTGTTGGTAATGTGAAAAATATTTTGATTTTAACAAATCATATTTCTCAAGAGCATATTCCCTTCTCCTATCCACCTCAATGGTTTCCCCATGATGTGTCACTGAATTCAGATCATTTTCCTATGATGTTTTATGCCTGCCCAGTGCCAAGCACACACACACCTCTGCCGCCCTCATCCCAACTACAGTAAAGGAGGAACTGGGCGAAGAGCTTACACAAGTGTAATCAGCCTTACCCTGTGACATTACAGCACTGTGTCCATTTATAAATGTCATACTTGGTGTGATGATGTAAAAACTAATAATAATTAAAATACACATCAGCCTATATGGTGCCTTTGGTTAACATAAAAAAATCCCCATTGTGGCTGCAATATTGGCATGCACACACAATGTTCGCTAAGCATCCATGTATAATTCTCCTTCCTGATCTCTACAGGCTCACCTCATCTCTGCATGTCCACCAGCCGTGATGCATTCACAGACCTCACCTTCAGCTCAGAACTTTCCATGTTAATGTGAACTATTCAGAGACCTCGCCACTGGCTCAAAATTTTCCATATCAGCCTTCCAGTCTTCTGTTTATGAGAGGTCTGGCTGGGGGAGGGCTGAGACAGAAATTTACAGCTTTTAGGCTGCCTCCACAGAGCTGGTTGCTCATCCCTTCACCAGGTTGTACGGGGAGTGGGGATGCAACTGTGAGTTAACAGAGCAGATGGACAGGACGTTGAGTCTGGGCTATTTTTTCCAGTTCTGCCATGTTCCCTCTCTGTTCATGGGCATCATGAATGTCAATCTATTCTCCAGGGAGGACACAGATGACCTCTCAGTAGAGATCCAGGACCTGTTACAGAAACAGGAAGTCAACCCCACTCACGGAAGACAGATAGGGTTTACTCTGCGTACTTCCTGGTTCCCAAGTAGAAAAGAGTGGTCTGACCCATTTTGGATTCCTTCATCTCAAACCGATGCATTGACCTCAAGACATTCTGTATGCCTACCATTAAGCAGTTACTGGAACTAGTTCAGATGGATAATTGGTTCACCAATGTGGCTCCTAAACAGGAAATTCTTTCATTTCACTTTTCAGGGCATAGCCTATAGTTACAGCAGACTGCCATTCTGTTTTTCCTTGGCGCTCCGCACCACAGGAAATGTGTTCTACATAGTCTAATTGATCTTACAACTAATGAAGTTGGGGTTCACAATAAAGTGGGGCTTCACAATAAAGTGGGGCTTCACTTCGAGGTGTGGACCCAGTTCAGAAAGGCGGAAGTGCATCTGTGTGCCAGCCGGTGCAACACCCACTGACCACTATAATTCTGCCTGGCACTGCAAGACAATCCACCCCTCCACTTCTGTGGCCTAGGTAATAAAGAAGTAGGCAGTGACTAACCTTTAGCCAGTCAGGATCAGTGTGGCTGGGTTGATGTTGCAACAAGTTTATACTGTGTGGTCCACATGTATGTGCATGCTCACAATTGGAGAAGAGAATTCCCATAGAGACCAGAGGGCTCTGTCTGTGCTAATAGAACTGGGGCTACAAAATCACAACTTTTACTGTCATTACTAAAAGGCATCCTTACACCAAAAATAAAGTGGACATACACTGAACTGTATTTGGCAGTGCTGTGAATGACACTCACCATGTCAGTGTACCATGCATGTGTCTTTAAAGCTTTCTCCAATAAAGCAACCTTCTCTGGGTTCTGTGCAAAACAGGAAGAAGACAACAATGTTACAAATAATCATTTGGTGGTTAGTGTTTTTTGAGCGGGATTGCTGTGCAGCAGTAGTATGATATAAAGCAATCTATGGCAGTATCTCTGACATTAACACATTTTTTTCATTACGCAGAGTTATAGTTGCATAAAAATTTTCCTGTATTTTGACCTGTATAATGGGGTCATCAAAGGCTTTGACAAAGGCAGCTGAGGCAGGCGAGTTTGTATTCATAAAACTTATACGTCCTAGTTTGAACGCACGCAGGGAGACATATTCCAGTGATGGACAGATCTGCTGGTACATCCTGATAAAAGAAAGGAGAGACATTTTTTCAACAAGTTCTGTGTTCCACCATACACAGCCCTGAAACTTATTGACCACTCAAACAAATACTGGAGCTCTAAACACTCTTACTAACTATCCATTAACTTTTACCTGTAGTAAGCCAGCTTCAGCGCCAACTGTACGAAAGCATTAGGGCGCATCTTGTGAGCCTTTATGAAGGTTTTCCCAAAGTGGTCAAATCCCGTAAAGCTCAGATCCAGGTCGTCAGCCAGTCTGTGGTGGTGGAAATGAGACACATGTGAGACTTTCCTTGGTTAGTTTGACAGTTTTTTTAAGTATTTGGCAGCATTATGCCAATTGATAAGTATAAGTTATGTATAATATACATTTTTTATTCTGTTCATATCAGACTGATTTTTTTGCTCCCTCTCTCGTGACAGGAAGTTACTGTACAGCCGTGATGATCAGCAGCTTCTGTTTACTCACACTACTGTTTCTCACAACGTTATGCTTTAAACAGCCTCTTAAGGACAGTAATGTCAGCTGAGATGGCCTGCAGTCCCATGAGTCTCTAAAGCATAGTTTATTTGGTCATGAGTTTCCTGTGGAAGTTATTATTTGAAAATTTTTAAAGTGTGGGCCCTGGATGTGAAAAAACATTAGTTCTAATACAGGGCTTTTTTAGGGTTACTGTCATATCATATTTCATATCTCTTAGGTCACATTTGAAGCCCTTTTTCTGTCGTTTTTATAGGCTATTCTAATTGTGAAAATGGAGTTGCTGTTGTAGGAGCTGTCCACGTAGCAACACATGTAATTGAAAATTACTTCATGTTCCTCTGGATTTCTATTGTTCTGGTCACTGGGTGTCTGTGTAACTGTCACAACTAAAAGCTGCTCTCACGCGTCCATGTGCTGCTTGGCCTCTTCAATGTCCTTCTTGATCTCAGGTGTGAGGTTGAAGTGTAATTTCTGGGGCATGGGTAAAGGCTCCATGGGGGACTGTATCACCTCTGGCTTTTTCCTGTTTTCACACACAAGAGACAATCAATCAATCAATCAATCAACCAATCAATCAATCAATCACTTTGTCAAATGAGAAAATACAATTTTAGTGAAATGTCATTTGTCAGTTTCATTAATTTGTGCACAAGATTATGATATTGGGCAGTCTTTGGCAGGGTCTTCATTTAGGATCCTTGTGGACTGAGGATAGAAGCTCTTCCTGAGCCTCTCAGTGCTGGCTTGGAGTACCCGGTTCCTACTTCCTGATCTCAGCAGTGAGAAAAGGCAGTTATTCAGGTGGCTGGGATCTTTAATGATTCTCCTAACTTTATTCTTGCAGGCCCTGGTATAAACATTTTTAAAAAGGGCAGAGCAGCACCTATTTTATGTTTAGCTAAACAGACCACTCTTTGCAGGGCCTTGTGTGTAGGGCCTTGTGGTCCTGTTCCGTGCTATTTTCTTTACTATGCATTGATGTTCCCCTATCAGGACGCTTTCAATGGTGCAGGAGTAAAAATTCCTCAGTATTTGATGGGATGGTCGCAATTTCCTCAGTCATCTAAGGTAGAGCAGTCTCTGCCTTGCCTTTCTCACCACGGAATCAGTGTGCAATGCCCAGGTCAGGTTCTTACTGATGTGGAAATCAAGATCCTTGCTTCTGCCCAAAGATTACTTTCAGGTCCTTTGTCTTATTGATGTTCGATTGTGATAAATATGTCAGGTCTCTTCATTAACATTTTCATGAGTTTTTATCATAAAAACATTAAAATATATTGACAGAAACCTTGTAGCATGTCATTTGACTCTTAAAAATGATGGATCTGAGCTGCCTAGCTTCGGGGGGAAAAAAGAAGAAAAAAAACAGTAAAAACGAACAATGTTGCTTCAATCTAGGTGATAAAAGGATGCTGGCATAAAATTACGAATTGTGTGAATTCACAAGTTATTTTACCACTCTGTTCATTTTGAAAAAATTGATGCAGCATATTTAAACTTAAGAACTGCGTTGTTGTACACTGACACTGTCCCATTATGAAGAATACATAGAAATCACTTCAGTTTTTGGGCAAATCAACGTGAAATGAATGTTACTGATTAAATGATATCTGTGATAAATACCAACACACTAATCACAATAACTTCAGCAAATCAGGACTAAGCATAAAAACATAATTCAAAGTCCATACATTATTCATATGCAAGTAAATGAATGCTACCTGCAGTTTCATCAAAGGCTTTTTTTTTAGCCAGCGTGAACAAATGGACCAGAGAACAGTGCAAACACACTCAGCAGTTCATTAAGATCAACAATAACCTTGCAAATAAAATAAAACAATATTTTTGCTCAGATTTTCCCCATCAAAAGATTTGACTAAAAGTATTGACAAAAATTGATCTAAAATGTCCAGACTTTTCATCAACTTTAACTGGACTAAAATGATGAAGGTTAAAAATGACTAAAATGTGACTAAAATTAATGAGCATGTCCATCTGAAGACTAACTGCTGCAATACATGGGACATGGATGTGGCACAACACGTCTTCTGCAGCACGCCCGCAGCAGAGCTCATTCATTATAATTAACTGAAGCTGCTACAATGACCATGGAAGCCATACTTTCCCACGTGGGACTCCCACTCAGCCTTGCTTTTACGTGGCTACCTTTTTTTAAATCTGCATAGCTCAGGGGCCATTTTAATGAGTGAAAACTTCTTAAAAGTGCATAACAATGAGCACAATCTGTTTAAGAAAGACTTTTACAGCCCCCCTGCTTTAGCAGGGCCTGCTGGGTGTGTTTTCCCCTTGTATGTCTGTGGGTGTTTCTCAATGTCAAGGAAGGATCCACAAACGGCCGAATTTGAAGGACGTTACGTCATCGACCCTCGCCGAAGGACTGTTCCAATGTCAAGGATCCTTCCGAGTTTCACGAAGGACTGAGTCCTTCTTTCAGAGAAATTCGAAGGATGCATTTGTGGATCCTCTGTGGGTATAGAATCCCAACAATGCTTTGCACAGTAAACGATTTGCTGGAAGTGAGGGCCTCTTCAATGAAACCTGCGCCAGTGGAGCTCGGCAGGATTTACATAAATATGTAATTTATTTGGATTAATGTCTCCATGAGTTTTTATCATGCAAGCGTGAAAAAAATATTGACAGAAACGTCATAATTTACACTTTCTAATGTGTCCACTGCTGAACAATGACATTTTTTTTAAATAACGTGATTTAGATAAAACATAAAAGTGTTAAATGAATCATTCACAGCAGAGATGGAGCACTAAGGTAGAGCTGCGCAGCTCATCAGATGTGCTATTCATATTACTGTAGCAGTGTGTGGTGACACATACAGAAAATATGTATTAAAAAAAGGGATCACTGTTAAATGACTGATTCTGTGTGTGAGTCTGTTTATATACTGTAAATGATAATTTAGAACTTTTTCAGCTGTATCTTTACTCCATTACTCGACTTACTCTTAAATATGATCCAGAAATATGTTCTTCCTAAAAGTCACATGATTCTGACAATACTGATACATTTGTTTAAAATTGTACAACAACATTACAGAGTGCCAAAATTATCACAGTAACTGAAACCCCCTCAGTCTGCTGAGGGTTAATGATGATCACATGGGGACACTTGTTAGCCTGTTCCAACGTGTGTTCACTGAATGCTAGGGAGGACTCTTGCCTTGCCTCTGCAGGATCCTTCCTAAACACTGGAAGGTGTGCCCCAGCACGTCCAACAGCTACAGACCAATAACCAGGGGTATGGTGTTATTTGTTTATGTACCAGAGCATTGTATGTATTGTAGCCATATAGGTAGTTGCACAAAGACAGGAATCATTCCACCTGTCCATGCTACAGCAGGATGCAGTGATTTAAATCTCTATCTGTACACTCTGTCTCATATTAAACTTTTAATTACTGAAACAGCAAATCAAAACATCTATACTTACATGATTGCTGTAAAATGTTCACACACGGACGAGTGGACGATACCATCAGCAACTGTACACATGAAGCTCAGACCGCTTGTCCCATCTTCTCCAATAATTAACTGAAAAAAGGATAAAAACACAATCAGCATTAAATTCCTGATCCTTATGAGTCTGTTTGGTCCTGTATGTGTGACTGTGTCGCTGAAGTGTGAAAATAGTGTCTTCTGACAAGAAGGGAAACTTAGGGTGACTAAAAAGTCATGAATTATTTTCAAAATGACTCAACCAAAAACGAAACCTGCTGCTGTACCACTGTTGTATCCCCATTTTGTAATTTCCAGTTCTGTCTTACACTACAGTCCTTGCCATTACTAACTTTACCATTAGTGGATAGAAATAAACAGTCCCCATGACTCAGGATATCACCAGTTGTAGTAGGCATTGCTAGCACAGTGACGAAGACCTGATCTTTTCCCCGGTTTTAACACCTGCAAACACAACCTGTCTGGTTTTGTTTGCCCTCACTGACTGGCTGCCTGGTACTGACCTCCGCTCTAAAAACTGAACAAGGAAATGTCTTTTTAACTTCAATGGATCTTACTTTTTCACATCTGGGCACAGAACTGTTTTGGCAAGCCTATACTGCTGCACTCAAAGAATTACGAAGGGGGCAGTGTGCTCTTTAACTCTTGCTTTTACTTTATTTCCTGTTCTTGTTTGTACAAGCTGAGCAAGGAGTTGGTTACCAATATCCAGCAACTTCACACAGCCATTGGAGAGAAGTGGGCTAACATTCCAATGGCACAATCAACAAACTGATCAACTCTATGTGAAGAAGATGTGTTGCACTACATGAGGCAAATGGTGTCACACCAGATACTGATTGATTCTTTGGGGTATCTGTGACAAAAAAAAATGCATTTCTGTAGTGCTAGTCATATAAAATCTTAATTGTTTTTTTCAAGACAAAAGTGCACAGTTAAGAGTCGTCTTTTGTTGTGACCATCTCAAGGCACACCTTAGCTTTAAGCTGCTGTTTAATCACCATCTTGGTATACACATCTGTCAGGGGGATTGGAAAAGGGGAAGTGCCTACTAATAAGGATTTAACACATTTGCAACCAAAAATGTGAGTGTATTTATTGAGTGCATTAAAAAAGTTGTATATATTTTAACTTAACCCTGTGAAAAATGCGAGCAGAAACAGAACGTTGCAGGTCAGTTTTGTTCAGTGTAGTTATGCTTTTGTTGAACATTGTTCCCACTCAATCAGTAAATCAATATGTTGCCTATTTTCCACAGAAGTTGAGATGGGGCTCAAAGAAGAAATCCTTGGTATTGATATCACTGCCATTATAAGACAATATGAAAAAAGCACANTGTGTGTGTGTGTGTGTGTGTGTGTGTGCGCGCCAAGCATGTGTGTGTGTGCCAGTCTATGGTGTGTGTGGGACAGAGGTAGTTTTATACCTGAAACATTTGGAAGTTTAAATCTGTTAACAATTGAAACAGTAGAGATTGTGGTTTCAAAAAGAGCTATAAAGTGATGCACCAATCAGAAACAGGCAAGAAGTGATGGAGGTCTAATCAGCTGATCAAAATCTGCTATCTGTATCCAGGCATGTATCCAGGCATGAATATTCAGTTGATCTGCTGACAACACATAAGTACTACTTGAAAAGACATCCAAATTCAAAAACTGTGAGGTGTATTGCTGAAATGTCTTCACTTTGAGCATCCCAATACTCTGCTCAAGATGTTGACATGTCATTTGTCCTAGTGCTTAAATGGGCATATCAACTGAAAGAAGACAAAAATATCTACGTTTTGATGTATAAATTGTGTATGAAGAGTAGAAACTGCGAGCATTACAGGAGTTTAAGTTACTTTTTTTTTTTGTAAAAACAGAGAGGCAAAAGGGTGTTAGAGTGGGGGATGTCTTCAGTTACGTCACCTACTCCAAGCAGTGCCATACACACCTATAATTAACTCAGAAAAGGTCTGAAAACAGCATAAACCTGTGATAATATACAATATAAAAATTGCCAAAGATATCAAAAAACTGAATGATAGTTTATCAGTTCAATCTTGTAACCTGTTCAAAGTGTCAGTGAAGTCTGTATCTGTATCTGCGGAAGCAGATATTAAGTTATTTATAAAGTTGAGTGTCATAAGGTTTTAGCACAGGTCAAGGCTATTTTGTCCAGCACCCTGGCAAAAGCTGCAGACTCTAATTCACCAATTGCTCTGGTTGTGGTTTCAACTGATGTAGGGATCAGAGCTGTCCTCCTTCAATGTAAATTTTCTTGTGTCGACTGGAGCATGGTTTATCTTAAATTTTGGGTCAAACACTGGGCTCAGGGTCACCTCAGGGTCATACACACCAAATGTGGTGTTTTTTGTATTTATTTTTGTATTTTGTAATTATTTGTTTGCTTTGGAGATGTTCTTTGTGGAAACAGGTTTTAAAGCCTTTGGAAACACAGCTTGAAATAGTAAAAATGCATATATTATATCAAAGTCGAGTGTGTCTCATTAATCATCCACAAAAGTCTGAGTGAAAATAACCATTCATAACTATTAGAAAACCTGGTGTAAAAACAACTCATTTTGCTGTTTAGTAGGGCCGTAACGGTACATGTATTTCTGTCGAACCGTTCGGTACGCGACTTTCAGTTCGGCACGACCCTGTACCGAATTATTGGGCGCAGGATATTATTTTATTTTATTTTGTTTTATTTTAATTCCGTTTTTGCGAGCCGAACCATTTAAAATATCTAGTTCCCGACGGACATAATTGAGTGACGGACCGAGTCCCGTAAATCTCCGCTTTCACTTTGTGCAGCGCATTCTCGCATTTTGACAACATGGCAAGTGAGCCTGACGAACCTGAAGACCCACCCGCAAACCTTAAGTCCTCCGTTCGGGAACACTTTGGTTTCAGGGTAAAATACGAAGATGGAAATAAACAAGTTGACAAGACAAAAGCAGTGTGCCGACACTGCAGAACAGCGGTCGGGTATGTACTTGGAAACACGTCTAACATGCTAACGCATCTAAAGCGTCACCACCCGACTTTGAACGTTAACCGGCATGACTAGAAAAAGCAATCTGGTGCAAACTACGATATCATCGTCTGTAAAAAGAAAGAGCATTTCCCTGACCATCGCGCTAAAGAAATAATCAACCTCACTGGAGTTGAGTAAAATTGTTTACGCTGTACTTTAGATATAAGCATGTTTTGTTTACTGCACTTTAACAAAGTGGGAAAGCTAAGTAAGTTCCTAGTAAAACTGAATCTGAGCAGGCTTTAAAGCTGACCAGCTGCACTATACTTTTTATTTTAATTGAGTAAAATTGTTTAAGCAGAAATGTATATTTATATTTTTCATTCAAAAAATGTGTTAAAAAAACAGCAGGATTTTTTTTTCACTTTTATATTTCTATTTTCATTCAAACAATGTGAAAAAGCAGGATTTTATATATATTAGTTTCATTCAAAAATTGTTTAAAAAGAGTTAACTGCTCTTACCACCACGTATGTTTAAATAAGGTTACCAATAAGTAAAAGATATTTAATAGTTGTCTATTTTTTTCATTACTGTACCGAAAAAAAAACGAACCGTGACTTGTGTACCGAGGTACGTACCGAACCGAGATTTTTGTGTACCGTTACACCCCTACTGTTTAGACCACTTGCCAGGACAGAGTGGGTGTGGCAGATAATGCTCTGATTGACAGCTCCCTCGTTTTGATTGACATCTCCCTGGCTCAGCAATGGCTGCCACAAATTTAATCCAGCCGTACATGTTTGAGCCCTCTGATGATTCAGAGGATGAAGCAGAAGCCCTGCCAGCTGAAAATGATGCCTTTCAGGTGGTCACTGAATGGTAAGTTTCAAAATGTTTTGTGATTCATATTAATGTTACTTCGTAGAATAGTTAGCATAACTTTTACATGCAATGTTAGCTGAGATGAATGACAACGGAAGGCTAGCGCTTTGCCTTTCTTCATTGAGATACGTTTCATTGGAAACATAAATCTGCTCCGTTTTTCTGATAATAGCCTTTTTCATTCAAACACATCCAGTCTTAATAGATTAAATATGTCTTTACTCTGACACACACACCGACCCTCAAAGCGGGAGAGACCGGCGCCGGCCGGCCGTCTCTCTGGTGTTGTGTAGAAGTATTTGCCCGCCTCGAATAATGTTCCCCTCTGGCTAAAATTGTGTTGTTTCCCGCAGCATCACCTCCGCAATTGGGGATATGTTTATGCGTAGCAAAGCTAACTGCTTGGGGTTGGGGTTAGGGGTGAGGAAGGGTGCACATTACGTCCCCTCCCCGCGAGCCGACACCGGCACTGGGCCCGAAGGGCAAGCCCGGCCGCTCACAAGCCGCCTCTTCCTGCAGCTCCACGAGCTGCAAAGGCTCGGATTGTCCGGGCTCTGGAGCCGGTCAACCTGATTCGAGTGCTGCTGGGAGCCCGCCAGAGGCAGAGCCTCCGCTGGGTCGCAGCTGAGCGGTTCAGCCAGTTTACGATCTGTATTTTCTAAGCATTAGACTAGAAAGCTGTTTGTTGGCTCAGACTCAAAGAGGCAGATTTAGCTGGAGCAGAAAGGTGTTGTTGCACTGCCACTGGGGGGCGGGATGAGACAACTGATGGATGATTTATATTGGTTTGGCATTTATTGCGTAATAAATCTCAGAGATAACTACGGCCAAATCAAGCCCAATTTCAAGAATGTACAAAAACTTAAAAGACAGATATTTCGAATTTGGATGGAAACTGATTTCTAATTGTTTTTACATGTTTAATATTATGTACATAAGACCCTAAATTACATAGTGAGAAGGCTATTGTGGATTTGGGTTTCCAGAGGCTTTAACACTTTGTAAGTCAGGAAGTGTTTTGTTAACAATTCTATTGAGAAATGCATTTTGTATTAAAACATGTCTGTAATATTTGTAATATCACCTGAAGCCCCTTGTCAAACCAGCGGTTTCCACTGTTCCACTGGCTGCCTCCTCCATGCAGCATCTGACGAAAAGAACTGCTGCGATACTTCTCATTAGACTCTGAGGGCCTCGCTCCATCCAGACACACTGAAAAGATGCTGCTTTGGATAGCCAACACCGACTCTTTGCTGGTCTCATCTAAACACAGCAAGGACATGCACACAGAGCAAACTTTGTGTTATAATGTAATCAGACTGCAACAGTTTAAGGAGGGGAGAGCTGTATGATAAAATGGGAGAATTGTCATGATGATGTTAAGATATGAAAAATACTGAATTGTGTTACCACTGTAACTCATTGTACCTTAAAATAACTCAAAGATGGCCCCCAATGCTCCCCCTTTAAAATAAGCAACTGTACACTTTAACTTCAGAGGAAAATATTTTACCACTACATTTACCTGACAGATAAATGTTACTGGTTATGTTGCAGATTCAGATTTTTACTCATAATAATAATGGTAATAATAATAAAGGCACAGCAAAGGGCAGGCTGGGTGAAAGGACAGACATGGAGCAATGTGTCCCCATATATATGAACAATTCCATCCAAGGAGGTGGAGGGGTCCAAGAAGTTGGCTCCTAAGTTCATCGGACTCGTGCCTTTGCCCTCTGATGTAAAGGTTTCACCACTGGAAGGCAAGGATTCTCTCTCCAAGGCCTCATCTTCCCTGTCAATGGAAGACATCAATGTGGAAGGACTGTCCTTGGACAAAGATGGACTTGGTATCGACTCTGCCTGTCCCTGACTCTCCTACTTAGTCTTTGTGGATTGCTTCGTTGTGTGGCTGCACACTTCGCTTTTGTGTGTGTGCCCTGCAGAATCCACGTGTCATCACTGCTGTCAAGCTCTCTCCTGTCCACAGCTGGCTTCGCATTGGAGAGACTGTTTTCTCAGTAAGTACTTGTGGTTTTGGAACCTCAGCTACTCTGACATCGCTCTCCGCCTGCCCCCTCTCGTTACCATTGCACACTATTGAACTGTCTACTGTGTGTGTGCGCCTGGTGGATGCCAGTATCTCCCCTGTGTGCTGCTTCAGCATTCCATGCAGAGAAGTGCGGACAGATCCTATTCCCCTGGGAGCTCTGAAACTGAACATTGACTCTCTGTTGCTTCACCAGACTGCGCTCCCTGTATTTATTGAAGTGGTGTATTAAAGCTCATTATAAACTGTTCGGCTTGTCCCTGCTGTTGCTTTTCAGTCCAGTCTCAATCAGAGAATAGTTAGAGATGAAATGCCATGGAATCACATACTCAGCTGTCTTCTACAGTCAAAGTCATTCACTACATTACAAGATTGTTCAACTCTGTTGCTGTCACAGTGTTTGCCTTGGTGTTGTGAGAGTGTGAGACAGAGCCTAAAAGTGTGAGACGGTCAGGTGCGTGAAAGTTGGCAATCGTAGTGTATGCTACTGTGTTCTGGGCCACACACAAAGACTGCCTACTAAGCTGATGTGCTTGCTATCTGATGCCCCACTGCAAAGCTTTCTGTTGGTACAGTTACACAAACAAATGGTCAGCTCAACATCTGCCTGGTTAGCACAAGCTAAAGCTAAATCTGTTAATACCATTAGATAACATTAGCCTTGTGATGCTAACAGATAGCCCTTTCACTGTGAGTATGTGGCCTGGGTGGACTCTCATCAAATGTCGCTAAGTGTGTGTCTGTATACAATATTGCCATGACAAATATTTCAATATTATGCTAGATTGATATTTTTTTCAGCAGTCCTAACTGTCTCGTGGCAAGGAGGGGCTGCTAATCAATACACTGCAGGTCTACAATTATGATTTTACTCATTTTAGATAATAAAAGGCGCTAAGTGTACGTGTAGCATAACAAATGTTAAAACTCGTTAAAAACAATAATGCAGTTGGTCGTTGCAAATGCAAATGATTCAAGTGGTTATTTGCAGATCAAGAGGGGAAGTGAGATCCCATCACAAGCAGTCATTTGAGACGCATGTGGAGACACATTCCAATACCAGGTAACAGACTTTAAGCTGTTCACTTGTGATGGGATCACTAAAGATGCATGACAATACCAGATGGAAACAAGCTCAGAGTGAAAAAAAAAATGAATTCCCCCTCTAAGATTAATAAATTATATCTTCTTCTTCTTCTTCTTCTTCTTCTGCTATACCAGGCATGCATGAATGTAGACAATAAGTTTATTTCACATGTTCTCATTAGGTCAGTAGTTCTACAGTATGACTTGCATTAGAACAGAGTTGTTCTCACCTTTGATGAGGTTGTTGTAGGTTTTGCTCCAGCTGTCACGACGCTGGGTGGTGAGGATTCCAACAGGCTCCATGTTGGTCTGTAGTGAGGAGTTGCAGATCCTCTCCAGCTGAACACAAAGCTGATCAACTGTCAGTGGACTCCCATCACTGTTGTATGCTTCCATCACAAAGAACTGAATCCAAAGGGAAGAAACATGAAAGCAAGACTGGGTTACCACCTGAGCAAAACCCCCAGGAGCAAAGACGCTCAGCCCTCCCAAAGCCTTAGGTTGTCAGTGAGCAAATGGCGTTGTGGTCATTTGATTTACAATTATTAATTGTAATTACAACTTGTAATTAATTAAAATAATAAACTGATTAAATTTCACTGTGACCGCTGGTTAGCAAACTGTTCTTAAATCAATTCATTAAGACTCCATATGGATTTATTCAACCAAAACACAGTTTTAGTGATTGTTAGAGGAGTGGACTTATTGACTAGATGACTGAAAAGACTAACATCTCACAGTTTTGGTGAGTTTTATTTTGTTTCTGTTGCATTTCAGTGGGGTATGTTTTATGATGAGTTACCAGGACAATTAAGCTAACGTTAGTGTTAAGTTTTCCTGCTTTGACCTCCAGACCGTGGTCAGAACCATGAGGAGACTTTGTTTTCTTCTGAGCTGCAGTTGGTACTCCGAAGCAAATCCACAAGCACACAACTGAAACTGTACTTCACATTTACTTTTGACATCTTCAGTCTGCTGAGCTGTGGCTGGTTTTGTAACCACTGTTCATACCGTAGAGAGCTTCACATACAGTATATTAGTAAACTGTAAGTATAAAATGAATGGATGTTTCCCTGGCTCTGGCAGCAGCTGTAATCAGAAAAAAGCTTAATTCACTGTGCCCTCTGCTGGCAGCTTATAAGGTGGAATGTTAACTTGTTATGTTACTCAATGTATGAGTTGACAACGTGAATCCATCAGCGCACCTTAAATTTCATGTGACAACTTTGACCATTACTTTAACTAGTTTTTATTGTCTCTCTTGGATTACATACACTTTTAGTAATGAGAGGATCTTTTAGTGTTAAAAAATACATATTAATTTTGACTGGAATATGTGAACTGCATATATCCAAATCTCACTCAGAGAAAAAAAAAAAAAAAAAAGCATCGCAGAGCGTTGTTTCTGTGGTCTCCAGCAACACTAAACCCTTGCACTTGCCTGAGAAGATCTAAATGCACAAACCCATTATTTTTTAATAGCCCATGGAGAGAGACTCTCAATATAGCCTGTTCTTTTTTGTTCTGAAAATGTCGGCGTGTAACCCTGTTCTGTGGATGATGATGAAGGTGCAGACTGACAATGGAGGAAATACAGTGAGTGCTGGATGGAGCAGTGTGTGACAATAACCGCGCCCACACGAAAGAGTATTGTTTGCCGTGGTCTAGGTACCATGTCTGAAGGGTTACTTTTGGTTCCAAAGGTATCATACTGACAGTGTTTGGTGGAAACAGGGCTTAAATGCCTCACTCTAACTCTAAAACTAAGTTTAACCCTCAAACAGGCCTTTGAAAAAGCGAGGACCAGCCAAAAATGTCCTCACTTTATGTTTTTTTGCTAAAATACACTTTTTGGTCCTCACACACACACACACACACACACACACACACACACACACATACATATTGGCTGCGCACTGAGCTATTCTGAGCTATTTGCAACTCTCGTAAAACGTTAGTCTTAGTTTGGTGAAAGACAAAAGACTTGGATTGGTGTACAGTTGTATATTTTTCTGTTAAAGGAAAAACAATAGGTATAAGATTAGGCCAAATGGCATTCTCACACTAGTTAATGTGACACACTTTATAGCCCCAACCATCAGATAAATAATCAGACTACTATCATTACACAGACAGCACTGAAAACAGACAGAAAACACAAAATATCAACCACTGGGCACCTCTTCAATATTATAGACCTATTCACCACATTTCATTAAAGGAGAAATTCACAACATTTTAAGTGGCTATCCAATTATTGTTGATGGTAAATGCAGTCAATTGAAGCAACTGAAGCAGCTGTACTGAGAGAGAAGCTGAATTCTCTAACCCTGAATTCTGAGTTGATGAACCCTGAAATGGAAAACTCTGAGTTTTTGGTTCCAGTACGGCTGATCAGAATTAGATCCATCAACTCTGAGTATATTCACCCTGAGTTAAACTTGTGCTTGGTGAATGGTTTTCACTGTTATAAAAAAGGACATGCAGAGGTTTAATTCTGAGCTGAGGGTGACTTGATGCTGCATAATATTTGAATGAGGGCAAAAAAACTGCTGTTAAAAAAAAGAACAACTGACAGCACATAACAGGGGTAACTTTAGACAGCCCCGGATAACAAACTAATATCCAACCAGGATTTTGATTCTGACATACATTAACCTTCATTAATTAATATGCTTTGATTTGCATTTTGACACTGACTAAATCAATGAGGAAATGAAACTGCATGTCTGGCTCTGTCAGAGGGAGAAGAAAGAGAGAAACTCAGGGTTTGTTGAAGGAAACCTGCCAGTGAGCATGTTAGGTTCAAAGAGTTAGATACAGTGATAACTGACCCTAAATTTAAGTGACCTCTCTTTCCTAAACAGCAAACCCAGACTTTCCCTCATCCCAGGGTTAAGTTACTAAGCCCCACCAGACTCTGACACCACTCTGCCTTGGTCTGGGTCCATTCTCGCTGTGGGTGAATCAGACCCATCTGATGCCCCACCAGCTATGAGAGATGATGCATGGTTGAGCCTCAGAGCAAAACTCAAGTCCCGGGCCCATTCTACACTGGAGTCCTGGGGCCTCATTTATAAAACTGTGCGCAGGAAAGGTGACCAAAGGTGATGTATGAATAAAGCACAGAAAGTGCTTACGCTCAAAAATATCCTGATTTATAGCACAGTGTGCATGCATGTCCCACGCCTGTTTCCCTTTATAAATCACATTAAACTTGAAATCTGGCACAGGTGAGCGAGTGTCTTGCCCAATCCATAGGTGTCTATAAATGGCCAATGAAACGCCCTGAATTAATAGTCATTAACAAGAAACTGCACAAAGAAGAGCATGGCAAATGTAGCGGGAAAAAAAGGTTAAAACTAAACTTCACACTATGTGAAGCTGAAGTTCTTGTTGGGGAGGTTGATAACAAAAAGACAATGTTGTTTGGTGGACTCAATATGGACATTACTAAAAATGCAGCGGAGTGGCAGCTGGTGGCAGATGCTGTAAATGCTGCTGCCTCAGACTGTTTCAGAAGTAAAGACGAAGTGGTCAAATATTAAGGTGTTAAGGCTATTTGCAGTGATTTATTTAGACAGAAAACTGAGGGATGTTTCGAACTGACTGTCAGAGGGTTTCAGTGGCTGAAATAAACACTCTAAATGCGGGATACAGTTGCAATAGCTGTTTGACAAACAATCTGATTTTCTTGACTCAAATGATTTCTTAAAATACATATTGTGTTCATAAACAATGCATCACATCCAGACGCTGGCGCACAGCAGCAGATTTTGGCTGTAGCTGATTTTGATGTTTGTATTACAACAAACAAAGGCAAACTAAGATGAATTACAAATAAACAAACAAACAAATGAAGAAACATATCTGACATGCAGCAGGCATCCATCGCCACTGTGAGTCGCTGGAAGACCTCACTACTTATTTCCATGGAGGGTAAGAGCTTGAGGTTGACAGGTGGATTGGTGCCAGGCAGCAGTGATGCAGATGACTGTACCAGATTGTTGGAGTGAAAAGGGAACTGAGCCTGAAGGTGAAGTACTTAACTTGGTCGATCTACATTCCAACTCTCAACAATTGTAACAAGTAGTGGGTAATGACTGAAAGAATGAGATCTTGCTGAAATGATCTTTGCAGAGTGTCTTCACTTAGAGACAGGGCTAGGGAGAGGACCTGGAAGTCAAACTGTGTCATGTTTAAACAAGCCAGTTAAGGTCATTCAGGCATCTTATTAGAATAGCATTTACCATGTTTTACATTAATGTCCCTGAAGCACTCATATTCACTAGATTCATGCAGACTTACAAATAAGAAGTGACATAATCATAAAAGCTGAACTTCCTTTTGACTGAACTTCAGAGAGCTGATGAGTTCTCTTAAACTGGTTAATATGAGCTTTTGGGGTGTTTTAAATGACCACAGTACAGAGATAAAGGCCAGGAACCTTTTTTTTTTTTTTTTTTTTAGCAATGACTGTACAATTTATTATTGGCCATTACAAAAGTTGTGCAATTGTTATAATATGTATAGTTTAAATACAACAATATTAGTCCACTATTTTTAAACTATAGGATGTTACACTACCTTCTAAAACTGGAATTATCATATTGTCTTCCAACAGTGGTATTTCCACTATGCTCCAGTTTGGTGGCAGGTGTAGGACAAATCCTTGTCTTTGATCGACTCTGCTCTGAGCATTCATGTGATTAATCATGTGATCACTTGAGAGCTCCTCCGTTTACCTCTTACACTTTACTGTAAATAGGAGTAAGTTGCTTTATAATGTTCTATTCTCCAAATTTAGTCAAAAAAAGCTTTTTTTTACCCCTCAGCTGGCACTTTATGATATTTTGGGGTATTTTATGCCTTTATACAGTAGAGCATAGTAGAGAGATTAAGGGAATAAGGAGAAAGTGGATGGTCCAATACAAACTGGGATGTTGTGGTTCATGGTCAGGACCGAAATACCCAACAACCCAGGATGCCCCCTCAGTTGGCTCTTAAGACAATGTCCAAGTGTAATTCTTACGAGTGTTGTTATGAGCACTGGTCCCAGAAAAGCTCAGGCACAGATGTTTGACTTGTTACTCACCTGACCGTTGTGTACTACAGTGATGTGTTTCTGGGCGTAGAACTCCATGGTGTCCACTGTCGCACCAGGGATACGGCAGGATGAAAACAGATACTCAAACTGCTTCATACACAGTGGCTTCCCTTTTATGTACTCAGCTGGTAGTGTGTCACTGGAAAAACACACAAACATTGAATACTACCCCAGCCATCAAATACCATTTACAATTCTGGCCATTGATGTCCCTGAAGCTGTCACATCCACTGGATGTTCAGAACCACTTAAAATAATGTAGTTTCGTCTCCATGTTTGACTGAAGTTTAATCTTTTCACCTACAAAATAAGAGAAATGAAAAAGGCCTATACCGGTAAGAGGGTAGTACTGATACAGTCAGCCCACAGTTTACTGTCTGTGACCTGTGTCCTACGATATAGCATTTGAGGCACTCACAATATTTATTGATAAGGTTTGAATTAAAACAAACTCTTGTGGATATTAATATTCTTATTCAATAAGATGAGCAGGAAAACAGGGTTTTCGGGTCAAGCCATTTCTTTTTTCTATGAATAGTTTTACTTTGTCATACTATATTTATTTTTATGTGAAAAAATAAGAATAATAAAACTGATCCAAACCAAAGATGCACAGATATGAGTGTACAAAGATAGAGAGCAAATGTCTGAACTTGGTTGAACTTTTCCAAGTTCAAGTTTACCTTTTGACTAGCTTAAGACAACATCATTTAAAAAAGCATAGTACTACTTTCAGTCAGCCGTTGAAACCTCTGTTAATGTGCAATTTAACTGTTAATTTTAAGTTAATTTTTGAGCC
Source organism: Epinephelus moara (assembly GCF_006386435.1). Lineage (NCBI taxonomy): Eukaryota > Metazoa > Chordata > Actinopteri > Perciformes > Serranidae > Epinephelus > Epinephelus moara. The sequence goes on along the minus strand of NC_065528.1, from coordinate 2,777,013 downwards.
ACACAGTAGCTGTATTTATAATTACATTGTGTGAAACAATAAATTGTGACTGAAAAAAATTAAACTGTTACAATAATAAAATATAAGCTGAGTACTCACTTGTCAATCATTGTCTTTAATTCCATTCCAGCTGCTATCAATTTTGCAGCAGACCTGAACAGAGAAAACATGGTTATTTATTTAAATCTTCATTTTTCATTTAAATGTTTGTAAGGAACAATTTGAGAATGAGACTAACTTTATTAAGGAATTGTTCAAATTAGTGGCTTACTTTTTATCCCTTATATAGGTCAATTTCCCAAAACAAAAAAAGTCTCAAGGCCAATCCAAAACAATCCTGGTGTAGTTTGTCAGCCTATATAAAGTTACCCCCAGAGCCACAGAGGACATTGTACAACAGACTGAATACTACTCATCTAAAAAACTGAGTGTAAATGTATTTATTTAATAATTAAACATAACTGATTTGTCCAAAGTCATAAAGTCCAAAGTGCTTAATGTTTGTCAATGATTGTACAGTATTGATCAAGTGGAAGCTTTTGATAAAGTTGATCACAATTATATGTCTAGGACACTTTATTGCTTATGGTTTTGGTAAGACATTTTTTCTTCTGTTTTATTAAAGGTTGGTGGTGGACTCAGCCCACTAGTCAGTGTTCAAAGAGGTTTCAAACAGGTTTGTCCATCATCTATGATGCTATATACTCTCTGGCCATTGAGCGTCTCTTGAATCAGATCAGACAGGGTATAACAGGGTTAACCTTTTCAGAAACAGTAAATTTAGTTAGCTTGTCAGAATATGCTGGTAACGTCACAGTATTCATCACAGGTCCAACAGAAACTGGCATAATATTGCAGTTCAACACTGGTAAAATGACAGAGTTGGCGGTGGACTTCAGCAGGCAGAAAACACCCCTACACATATTTCCATCAAGGGGTGTATGTGGAAACTGGACAGGACTACAAATACCTGGGAGAAGACAACAAATTGAACTGGGCTAAGGACACTGAGGCTGGACACAAGAAGGGCAAGAGCCGACTCTACTTCCTGCTGAGGCTCCGGTCATTCAATGTGTGCAGTACCATGCTGATCAACAAGATCATCAGGAAGTCCTTTCTCCCTGTGGCCATCAGACTCTACAACTCATTCACCTCAGGTCGAGAGATGAACAGTGGAGAAATGGAGACCTGAGGTGGCTCCTAAACCCATGGGACGTAAAGCACCGTAAGGGGCCGTACCCATGCATTAACCACCTGGAAAATGCGAGATTGGGCGCTGGGCACTACTTTTGTGCCTGTTTTGAGCCAGCTGTGAAGAGCACTGTAGAAACTTGCATCTGAGGTTGCTATGCAACCTTAACACCTTAGCACCGTATCAAAGCACATTTACCTGAAATCCTGAATGCAGAGCTAACCTTCATCCAGGTGCTGTTTATAAGTGTGTGGGCATATTGTCCATGGGACAGAAGAAAATCTTTGGCAGCTTTGCACCAAAATGATCAACTTTTCCATATTTATCACAGACTGATAATTTCAGAAGAAGGGAAAGATATCGGTCAGCTTTGACTGATTGTTCCTCATCAAATGACATGCAGTGCACACTGCTGTATTCCAAAAGTTGAACTCGGTTTATCTCAGAGCGCAGCAGGCGCGCCCTGAGAAATGGGTGCTTGGGAACGCGCACACCACGATGGCGTCACTCTGGCGTTTGAGTGTGCCTGCCGCATGTCTAGATTGAAAACTAATAAATTTGAGGTCGCAAAAAACGCGGCATGTGTACAGCCCCTTATGTGATATTAAGGAAATATCATGGACATGGACATAATCATAAACATTCTGTAATAACTACACATTCTCGACCTCTTACACTAACTACCTCAGATTTCACATTGTACAAACATATTTATAAGCAACCCACCTATATTTATCATCCATACTAGTAACCTGTGTGTGTGTGTGTATATGTGTGTGTGTGTGTGTGTGTGTGTGTGTGTGTTTGTTTACCTTATTTTTTCCTTTTTATTACTACAGTACTTTTGGGGAAAGATCCCTGAAGAATTTGATACACCTGCGAGAGGCTTTCGCGCAGCAAGAAATCCATCCTTGACAATAAACTCTGTAAACTAAGAACAGTTACAAACTATAAGTGACACACAGAAAAATACAGACAACGACAGATAAACTCAATTGAGTTTGTAAAGAAGGTGTTTCATGGCACCTGTACTTCATATTAAATGTTTTTGGCAATCTGCTTCTTCCAAATTAGTGATTAAATGGCACAAAATGCCTGAATAAAGTTGGTGGCCAAAAAAAAATGAAATGTGGTTCCAATTTACATGAGCGGTAACAGTGTCTTTCCCTTGTTTTCTATCCCTTCCAGGGTTGCATAGACTGTAGGTGGCTGAATGTTCACTTTGGCAAGAACCCTAACTGCAAAAGTTAGGGTTTGAATTTATATTTAAAATTATGATTGTTCAAGGTTCAATTCTGGTTGAAACTTAATCTGTAACTGCAACTATAAGTGTATCTGTTTGGTGACACATGAGAATACTGGTGGTCACATATTATTGATACAAATCCAAGAATTGTGCTAAAAGACATCTGTATGACAACTGGGTGCAGCAAACACACCTTGAGCAGCTCTGTCAGAAATGAGACAGAAGCAGAGCTGCATGATTGGGCAGGGTTTTATTCAGTTTCTTTTATACCATTTAAAAAGGGTATTCCAATGATTCAGATTCTCCTCTCATCCAAGGACTGAAACTGATATGACAGTAGTGGGTTTGACATGCAATCACAAATGACATTTCAGTTTATTACAACTACGCTGTTCAGTTATTATCTGTTCAGCTCTGTGATAAAAAGCTGTTCATATATTAATATTTTACAATACATGTAGCATTATCCCAAAGACTTTCAGTACTGTAACTTGGGTTTGAGACTGTTGAGAGTGATGACACATTGAATACGTTCAAAAAAATTGACCTGGTGTTATGAGCATCTTAGGTTCAACTAATGACAATAAAGATCTCCAACTTAATCTAAATCTTTGAAAGAAATACAGAGCAAGAAGTATGAATAAACATATGTGATTATGTTGTAGTCGACCAAATAAGCAGGGGGTGACTTATTTTCTTTTAACTTGAAAGTTAATTCAAATGATTGTATTGTAAAATAACTACAGGCAGCAACTGTGCTCTTCTGTCTTTTGATCAGACATTATATTCATCATTTAGTGTATATATTCCAGTGAAACATCAGTTGTATTTATACCATCTCCACCTCTACCTCTGAGCTGGTGCAGCTGCCACTGACCACACCCTTTCTTTCTGTCCCTCTCCAGCCCAACCCTCTGTCTCCAGCCCTGCCCTCATTCTCCAGCCCTGTCCAGCCCCACCCTCTCACTCAGGCCCCATCCTTTCTCCACCAGTTTTGGAGGCCCATTTTGTGCATCTCTTTCCTCATTTCCCAAAAAGTTTCCTCCCTTTCATTTAATTTTGGACCACAGATTTTAATAGACTGAAGTTTATAAGAAATAAATCTTTCATATGTAATTTAACTGTGGTTGAAGAAATATGAAGCAAAAAGTATTATGTAATTATTTGGTCAAGATAAATATGATTTATTTTCTAACCTTGGAGATCTGTATCTATGAGCTCTCCTCCACTGGCAGAATGTGTCTATAAGGTCAGTCCCAGGAGGTGAGTACATAATGAGCTTCTGCAGAACTGCAGAATGTGTGAGGAGGTTACCCCATTGTCTCAATAAATGTGTCTACAGCTATTGGTGTAGTTGTTTGGCTCACCCAGTTCTCAGTGTTGCGTGCTTTCATTTCCAGGCCTCTCTGGAGTCTTTCTCCGACTCCTCCTGCTTTCTGAAACTCTTCCACCAGTTTTTTGGTTCGCGTCAACTCATCCTCCTCCAGAATGGGCTCCATATAGCTGAGATAGTGCTCACAGGTCTGCTGCAGAGGGGGGACAGGCTGACTGGGCAGTCCCTTCTGCTGAGACAGGTTTCTGCCAGGAACCAGGGTCGCTGATACAGGTTTCACCATGTGAAAGGGCCTCACCATCTCCACCTTTATGTGGGAGATACAACAATATACAAAATACATGTACATGTATGTTATAACTAATTATAATGACAACGGTTTTATTTTTATCAGATATCAGTAAGACCTTATTGTATTGCACAAAAATGGTTGACATACTTTAGAAAAGCAGCTGGATACAAAATAATGTCACATTGCTGTGCTCTCTCCCCCTCCCTGCCTGTCAAGGTATTGGGTAATACAGGCAGATTGACATATCATGTAATCAATCAGAGAGCTGTAATGATCAGCACTATGTAAACTCATTTGATACGGGCTTGACTGAGTTGAATGCTTGAATTCATTTATAAGTAAATGTTCTGCTCTACAGCACATAACATAACATAACAAGGGAATAGAGACCCAGACAAGAATTAAAATTAAAACTATCTAATCTAAGACATAAGAATACAGGGTAATACAGTAAGCACTAGTTTTGTGCAAGGATTTAAGAAATATATGTACCAAATGGTGCTGTTTACTTACCACAGCTTTGCTGCAAATTCTCAACATTGTGCTTTCCAAGAAACTCCCACAGATTAAGGCCAAAGAAGGTATCTTTTTAAAGATACATATAGGTAATGTTTCTACTATACGAGAGGAGTTGTTAACCACTGCTCTGCTGTCAGCTACTTGACTTCAACTGAATATAAAGACCAGAGAATGTTTGTTTGTTGTACTGGACAAATGGATGTTCTACAGTGATGGTTAGGGCTAATCAAACAAAATTAGCTAACAAAATGTTTAAATATCAACATCCTTGTGTGTGTGTGTGTGTGTGTGTGTGTGTGTGTGTGTGTGTGTGTGTGTGTGTGTGTGTGAACTCCCAAAAGGCTATTTGTCTGTCCACACACATATTTGTCTGACAAGGGCAGTTAGGGTGTCAAAGGCTGCTGGGGCTAAAGCTTTCTTAAAGCACATAGTTCTGTGGAAACTGTGAAGGAGACAGCAAATATAGGTTAAACAACAACAGATTTCCATATTAATTATTGTTTTACTTTTAATGGCCACTGTAATTATAGGGTAAATGAACAAAAGCATTAAGCTTTCAAAAACTCTCAAAAAAAAAAGACATATTATAAAGTCGTGCTTAGATTCTCAGTCAGTGATTTTCCTCTCACATCACTGAATTCACCAGTAACTATTCACCTATGATATGATACGATACCACTTTATTGACAGTTAACACTGAAATTTATTTTGTGTCCTCTGACAGCTCACCACAAGTTCATCCATGACTTAGTCATACAATTACACAAACAGCATATACCCATGGACAAAACAAACATTATTTTCACATATTACCTGGACTGTAAACTGAAAACTGCTGGCTGGCTGAGACAAACTAGCCCTCCCCCCTCTATCAGTGGTACCTACAGGCAATGCATAACTTCAGCAGAGTGAGGACAGGAATGACTAATACTGACTGATGTGTTCTTCATTCTTTCTAAACCTCAACCAAAGTGTGTGAATGCATGTGAATGTTCAATCACAGTAGCAGTTGGCACCTTGTATGGTAGCAAGTGCCACCAATGTGTGAATGTGACATGTAATGTAAAAGCACTTTCAGTGGTTCAAAGACTAGAAAGGTGCTATACAAGGGTAAGTTCATATAGCATTTTAATGATGAGAAGTAGTCCTGATAAAATCATTATGATACCTTATCCCTACTTTTAGTAGACTGTTGGCATGGATAAATTCTAGCAACCAATTTTTTGTGGAGATTGGATTTGTATGCATTGTTAATACATGAATCAGAATCATTTGGCTTTCCTGCGTAACTTTGATATTTCTGTTAAAATGGTGTCTGGTAACATTTTATTTTCATAGTCTGTATGTTGACACTCAAGTTATCAGTAGCTATTCAGTAGCATGTTAACATTAACAATGCTGTTTCAACAGACAAGTTACATGCATTCAACTAAGTGCCATTAGACTATAAGGTGCATTTCAAGTGCTGATCTACAGATTTTGTAAAAAGTGTCTCTTGACTGTCAATATTTCTTTCAACAGGTTTTTAACTAATATTCAACTATCTGTAGATTGTGTCAGCATCTTCTAAGCTGATTATTAACAACTCAGAATTAATCAGTTGAAAGTCAACAGGGTTATGTCTACATATGCTCAAGTGCATATCTTACAATACATATTTATCTTCATTCGGTGATCCCAAACTCACCGAATGAATAATTTGTTGACTATTTCAATTCAGTTCAATTCAATTTTATTTATAAAGCCCAATATCACAAATCACAATTTGCCTCAAAGGGCTTTACAGCATACAACATCCCTCTGTCCTTGGACCCTCACAGTGGATAAGGAAAAACTCCCCAAAATAAAACCTCTTTAACAGGGAAAAAATTGTAGAAACCTCAGGAGGAGCAACTGAGGAGGGATCCCTCTTCCAGGATGGACAGATGTGCAATAGATGTCGTGTGTACAGAACAGATCAACATAATACATTTACAGTAATTCATATGACAGAATGATACATAGAGACAGGGAGAGACAGACAGAGAGAGAAGCAGGGCAAGCAGTACTGACAATAGCTACAGTAACATTCATTTTAGTAATAATATTATCACTCTCACACACACACACACACACACACACACACACACCAACCTTTACTGCAGTGGCAGCTCAGAATTGTTAGGCTAAACAGTTAGGCTAACTACAAATAATTAAAAGTCTTTCTTTACTCTGCAGTCACTATCAAAGATTAGGTGTAGAGGGAACAAACAAACCTGACCAATTGTATACCAACAGAACATTCCTAATTACAGTCAGTAGAGAGGGTGAGCTCTTTGTTCTTGTTATTTTTTGTTTGTTTGTTTTCATTTCAGTTATCTTTTCTGCCAGTTCACCAACAACTTTTTTGTGACACAGTTGGGCTAGTTCCCAACTGTGTATTTACCCTTTAACTGGTCTCGGACACTTCTGTCCGCGATGTAAATCTTTGCAATCTTTTCACCACTTTTGAGATGGTGGCAGCTGAAAAATATCAAGATCATTTCTTTCCAGCCGGCCGCCCTTTTTTTTTTCAAACAGACATGTGACACATTGTGTCACCCACCAGCTGGAGTATTTATTGGTCTGGTGCAGCGCTCAGTGTTGCCATGTCCGCTTATTATAAGCGACTTTGGGCTTGTTCTTCTGTAAAGTCGCTTACAAATATTGGTAGTCGCGGGTCGCGGTTTTTTTGGGCTTGTTTCTAAAGCGTAGTTGCTTATTTGGGCTTGTTCCCAGCTCCATAATAAGTTGTCAAGCAGATATTTTCGATATGTTATTTAAACGTAGGATAGTTTGTCTTGCCTGTTCCCTCTGTCCCTCCCCTTTCCCCATACACACAGGAGACAGCAGAGTTTTTTCCCACCCGCATCCTGCTTCTAATTGGCTCTGACCCTGATGGCAACGAGTACTAGCCAATCAGAGGCAGAGCAGGGTAATGTGTTTTTTTCTGGTTAGGAAAACGTCAGTCCTGTAACTAAAAGAAAAAAGTTAGATGAGTGCATAAAAAGCAATAATAAATAAAGAATTTGTGAATTCAGGATGATATTTATTTGTGTGTGCAAATTTTAATTATCAGAGGTTTACTGTGTATATAATGTACTTGGTACATCAGTCTATATTTGATATCCCATCTGTTTTCTAATGTTAAATAATGTTAAAAGGTGGTTTAACTCCCTCTTGTGGATGCAAATTGACAATCTGTACCCACAGTTTAAAATCCGTCCCCACGGATTGTAAAACCGTACACACAGTTTATTTAATTTTCTCTCACCGGAACCTAGGGGGCTCTGTAGAAAAGTCGCTTGTTTTGGGCTTGTTTTCACAGGCCTGGTTGCTTATTTGTCTCGCGAGATCTGGCAACACTGGCAGCGCTGTGCATTGTCGTAGTTGTAGGTTTTCTCTCTCTTGAGCAAGAGCATCCTTTTTCTGTTTCCTCTGGCTCCATAGCATCAGTTTCAGAAGTATTTGCGTCTTTCTACTGCAGAGACATCCTTGTTTTACTAAATGGCCATCTTTCCAGCAGTGAAATACCCCTTTATGGAGAAGATTCAAACTATGGTTAGAGTTAGCTGGTTAGCTAGCAAGGACCAACTAAGGACCAGCTAGCCCTGCTGCCCCCATCTAAGGCCTGTACTCATGTTAGCTTTTGCCTGAGACCAAGCGGCCATAAATTGTTAGCTTTGCTCTTAGCCTTGGTTAACAAGCAGATTTCCAGAGCTGACATGTTAAAAAGCTGTCCTCATACAAATTCCTCAGCCTCTATGCTGCTGTTGAATCTGATTGTTGAACTTGTTTCACACAGTTAACAATGTCTTCTTTGTCTCCTGCAAACATAGGCTGACCAAACGTCCTCTTTTGCCCGGACATGTCCACTGTTCACGTCCCGTCCGGGGCGTCCAGGGGGGTTTTATAAACTGATGATAATGTCCAGTTTTCCATGTGTTTGTGTTTGTGTGTGCGTGTGTGTTAGAGTGCGGCACGGGCCGCATATTTCTGTCCGAACCCGAACCGAGCCCGACATTATTTAATGACCAAAGCACTGTGGGTGCTCAGCTGCGGAGAGGGAGACCTCCGTGTTTGAGACGGGAGCGGGAGGCGGGAGTTTGAGACGGGAGCGGGAGGCGGGAGGTCCGACGCTTCTAGCGAGAGGAGAGGGAGAAATAAAACACAATAAGATTAAATAGGAAAACCTGTCTCCCTCTTTTATTTTATTTTCAGCGTTTAATCAAGGCGGAGGCGGGCGGCTGGAGGTCCGAGACTTCCAGCGAGGAGAGAGGTAGAAACAAACAGCCAATGTGTGTCTGTGTGTGTTATGTTCAGGTGTTGTCACGTAAATAACTGTGCCCAAGCAATAAACAGGACAGACAATAGGATTTTATTTATTTTTACACTATATTTTCACTGAAAGCTGACCGAATCCGACCCGAGCCCAAATACAATTTTTAGCTACATTTCTGACCAAACCCGGCCCGACCCGTCGGGTACCGTCGGGCTCGGATCGCCACACTCTAGTGTGTGTATGTGTCCCCTATCTATAGGGGCCTATCTGAATTTCTGTCTTTGAGAGATATTATTTTGTGATATAACTGAATTTTCTATCCATACATATAAATTTTAAATATATTAAAATTATAAGGCATCTTTGAGTAAACTGCGAGTATCATTTATGTCGTGGCCGGCCGAGTGTCCTCTTTTTGGAAATCAAAATATGGTCACCCTATGCAAACAACACCTCCACTATTCCCAATGTGTAGCTACAGTTTAACAAGGATGAGGAATGGCGTATTAGGATTTCATTTGACTCTAATTTTGCTGTTTACGTTTTCCTGATATAAACTGCTTACCCTAAACTGTATAGACTGAAGTTCACTTTGAGATATTTAATCTGAGGTGGGGATACACTCGAGATCTTTCTGATGTCAGGTTCGCTGCATAGACAAGAAATAAAGCTGAAGGTTCAAGTGGTCACCAATAGAGTGTATCCATTATCTATGCCCACTTTGTCCAGCGAGACAGAAGATGAGGAATGACTGATCGTTTTACACCGTATTCCCGAGGGGGGAAAAAAGGGGGCAAAATAAGTGGGAGGTTAGAGGGAGTGAGCTGCAGGAAACGCCCGACCGCAGCCCTGTCCTCCCCTGATTTATCCCCTTCTCCTTTCTGCAGGGCCATTAAGGGTAAGACAATGTTTTCATCAAAGAATGGCTTGCCCTTTTTGGCTAGTTCCCAAATGACACAACAGCAGTGGCTTTTTTTTTTAGCAGAAAAACAGTTTGCAGTTGTCAGGATGATTGATGTGGCAGAATAAGACAACTTCAAAGTCATAATCTTTTCTTGTCATACTACCAGGCGGGAAGGCTGCACTGAAGCTAACATTTTTTGACTCACAATGGCTTTGTTGATGTTAGTAACTGCATGCAGGAACTGTTGTTTGGCAAATTAAGCGTTAACCTTTCACTGTTTGCTGTCCTTGTTTATCTTCACAGCAGCAGCTGGGGGCTTTGCCCAGACCCATCCCTGAAGTCTCTGTCTCCTCCCTCCTCCCGCTGTTTCATTTCCTCATTCATTCAGTCCGTGTCAAAGCTTGTATCGAAGCGCATTAATTAGCGGAGATTTACCGTCTGTCACAGTCTAAATCCTGCTGGATATTAGTTTGTTACTCAGGACTGTCTTAAGTTACTGAATTTATGCACATCAATCATTTCTTTGGACATCAGTTTTTGTCTTTACATTCAAATATTACACAGCGAGAATTCACCCTCAGCTCAGAATCAAACCTCTGTCCTTTTTATATTTATTATTTTTTATAACACTGTGCACAAGGATCAGACTGTCAGTCTGTTAGAGCAGCTCCCAAATGTTTATTGCACATAATGTGTAGGTCTAATTATTTAAATTTTAAAAATCGGTATGAAGCTTTAGACACGTAGTATCAATGACTAATGATCTCTATCACTGATGTCATTGGTCGCACTGATGGAACATAATTCCTATAGCCTAATATTGGGGATTATATGTTAATATTTCTGAGTGAGCAATGGTGCAGCGTTTCAGTGTCTTTAAATTTACTACATTTGTAGCTGAAATAAAGTCACTGAATGCTGTTGAGTCAAGATACAAATAGATGTCCAACATTTTAAAATCTATGTATTTTAACCTCAACGTCTTTTCAAGTGCTGTAGTGTAAAGACTTAATCCCTAATCAAGTAAAAGTGTTATATTGCATAAGTTGATTGAGAAACAATGTAAAAGGGTTAAGAGACTGATTGAGATGCATAATACAGAGTTATGAGTTGATATTGTATCTACACTAAAAGAACACACATATAACACACCATGTTCTGTATAATGAAAACACACACACTCAAATGCTTGTATCACCTAACACACATTTAAAGGTCTGTATTGTAAAAGAGTACAAGGGACAGCATAAAGAAAGTCCCTAAAACTCACATGTTTTTTAAAAATAAAGTGAAAGCAAAGCCTAAGCTAAGGGTGGAAAATTCAGGGACTTCCAAAACTCAAAACGAAAGTGATACACCATTAAAACCGGGCCCGTTCACAATTGGACAAAAAGAAAAAGGTCGCCACCAATAGCTTTGCATTAAAGTGGGATGGATTAGCGAAAGAAGGTGGAGACTTTCTCCAGTCTCCACTAGCATAAAAGCAGACGCACTGAGAGTTGATTTTCAGTCCAGCTCCAGGGCTTGACTCGATGAGTTGCATGTGTTAAAGCCTGTGAACACATTAAACTCGATTGCATCGGACTCTGCCTGTCTCCAGTGTTTCTTTGAATATTATTTTAGTAGAATCCAAGGTATCAGACCAAAATCAGAGGACAACTGAGAAGTTACGTGGAGGACGAGGTCGGGAGCCTACAGGCCCAATTACGTGGAGGACGAGGTCGGGAGCCTACAGGCCCAATTCCAGGCACCGATTTTCACCTCTACAGTGCAAATCACCAAACATATTATTACTAGGTCAGACTGTGAGTTTACAGTCATGTCTTTATGTCTTTGATCTATAGCCTAGCCTATATGTTTTAAATCTTCCTATTTTTCAGTTGCTGCCTCCTGTGTTTTTCCCCATCAGATTAAATCTGAACAAATATATTATTATATATTATTAATATAATGTAATGTATCTACAGCCTGATACACAGTCAGATTCCACCACTTTATCTTCATTAAGGAAATGTGAGTCTGATAAATGATGAATAAATGGACAACACTGAATAAAACTTTTTTATTAACTTTATGGTTAACTTATTTACACTTTCCTCGCTCTGACTCAGGCTCTTCTTTTAAAGATAAACGTGCACCGTCTGCTACACATGCATTGATATCTCTACATGCACTGGATTCAAATGGAGGCCTGTCTTTTATTTACCCGTTGCCATGGTGAATCGTGGAGTCGGAGCTCCATTGATGATGGCTTTTTATTGTCGGTTTAACTCAGAGTGAACATACTCAGAGTTGACTGAACTAACTCAAATCAGCTGTTCTGGAACTGGTAACTCAGAGTTTCCCATCTCAGGCTAAATCAACTCAGAGTTCAGGGTTAGACTCAGAATTTGTTGAACCTCCTACCTGGAATACCCCAATTCAACAACGTCCTGTATACACACAAAAACACAAGTATTCTTGATATTAAAACGGCAAATATATTCCTCTGTTATAATTTCCCACCAATAATAATAATAATAATAACATGATAGTTCGGCTGTACTATTTGATATTTTCAGTAGATTTACTTTTTTATGACACTATTTGACAACATGTTATATGTTTTTAAGTAAATTAGTTAATTGTCTTAGAGACCACCTCCAAACGCAGTGAACTGCTTACTGTTGGCAGTGTCACTGCTTTTGAATTTGGCCTTTAGGACACATTTTGTTAGGCCTGAACATAGCCCAGGCTTGTCATGGCCAATGTTGAGTTTTTTATATTCATCTATAACTTGTTTAAAATTTCAATAAATTCTATTTATATTTGCACTCCTTTTGTCTTTGTTACTGACTGAACGTTGTATTTCACAATCAAATCTGACTGTCAATTGAAAGGACAAACAAAGCATACACTACAGATAAAAC
>NC_065528.1:2762867-2763923 GCF_006386435.1 Epinephelus moara | reverse complement strand
AGCTTGCATTCATGAAATCATCACTATTAAAAGGTTACAAAAAGTACACATGAAATAAATGAAAAGATTTATGACAGTAATTATAAAACCTATGGATTAGGACCCAGTGTCATAATTTGCAAAATCGTAATTTCTTGTGAAACAACCTCTTTACTGTGGAGTAAATAATCACATTGATCGAGGCGTTGTAACTTTCCTCAAGTGTCCTACAAGAGAGAGAGATGACAGGTTAAAAACACAGGTAGAAAACATTGACTACAGCCTATCTTGGTTAAAAGCCCACTCACCACCAAAATGATCTTATTGCTGAGTAAGTGGCTCTCATTCATAAAATAGTTTTGTGTTTAAGTTCTGTAGATATTCGACTTTATGTTTGAATGTGATTTTAAATTTAACTGTACTCTCAAAACAACTGGAGTATGAATGTACAATATGCAATTCGTCCACATTAAAATAATTGTTGCTATCAAAAGGAAACTGAACTGTTATCAAAGCTCACTGCCACTGTGGAATCATGCTATGGAATCATGCTGTGTTCGGCTGTCTCATTATGAGAATATTTTTTCCATTGGTTCTTCACAGACTGTGTGTGGGGAAAAAGGTAGTAATTCTCACTTTGATAAAGGGTCTTTGCATAAAAGGCACTAAAATGTTAAAGTCGGTAAATACATGTCATGTTCCTTGATTGATAAAATCTTCATTTAGCCTTTTGCATCAGGGGAACACTAAACTGCACTGGTGTGTCAGTAATTTCACCTTATCAGTAATAGTACAGAGCAAGTTGTGCCCTAATCGAGTACTTAGTAATATATGACAATTAGTAATTTATGTAATGCATTTAAATGTATTATGGACAATAATTCATCATTTTAAACTAATAAGTTTCTTGACTCTTTGTGAGGTACTGTATGAAAAAAGGTGTCTTTTTCCTGGAGTCAGTGCTGAAGTGATGACTCTCAAAGTGTTCACTGCACAGACGGGAAGTCTTGTTTGGAGTCCAGTTCTGTCTCCTCGTGTTGAGTGTCCACTGGTCCAGTCTGTCTGGGTCACCTAGAG
>NC_065528.1:2732207-2759807 GCF_006386435.1 Epinephelus moara | reverse complement strand
CGAGATCGCGAGTACAAGCGGCCGAAATGAGTTTCCTCCGCAGGGTGGCTGGGCTCAGCCTTAGAGATAGGGTGAGGAGCTCGGACATCCGGGAGGGACTCGGAGTAGAGCCGCTGCTCCTCCACATCGAGAGGAGCCAGTTGAGGTGATTCAGGCATCTGGTAAGGATGCCTCCCGGACGCCTCCCTTGGGAGGTATTTCGGGCATATCCAACCGGGAGGAGACCTCGGGGCCGCCCCAGGACACGCTGGAGGGATTACATCGCCCGGCTGGCCTGGGAACGCCTCGGGGTTCCCTCGGAAGAGCTGACGGAGGTGGCTGGGGAGAGGACTGTCTGGGCTTCTTTGCTGAGGCTGCTGCCCCCGCGACCCAGACCCGGATAAGCGGAGGACGACGAGATGAGACGAGACGAGACTTATGGCTCTATTGAAACTAGAAAACTCAGCAGTTACATAGACTACAACAACAACAACATCATAGACTGCATGGGTTAGATCAGATGTAGGTACACTTATACTTTGCATTTTCATTCATTTTTATGAATACAAATATATTTTATGAATAGCTGTGTTTATTTTCTATTATTGTTTAACGATAAAATGGTCTTTTAAATGCTGTGCTGAAAATGTCTAAATCTTAAACCCCATAATTTTCTACTGATTACACTAGCATTGAAAGGTTGTGGAGAGATGTCTGTCAGTCATCAGCATCTTCTACCGTGGCCCTCTTTACAGGTTGGATGGTACTGACCTCTGGTCTATTTACAATGTATAAAATGCTTGTGTATTTGTTTGGTTTTTTTTCCTCCTTTATTTGAAATTTCAAGTCATACAAACAATGTATATGGCACATGCAGACATTTGGCACATAATAGAACACATAATTACATCAATATAATGTAGGGTACATCAAGTCTTGTCAGATTATTGCAAAATGAAATAAAATGTATAAAATGCTGCACCCTGCTTTCGTCCCCCCTGCCCGCAACATGAATGTTTACTGTTGCCATGGCAACAGATGCCGTTTCATTGCTTAGCGCAATCTACATATTAACTATGAACAATAAAACTACAATACGACATTTCTAAACAGAAACAGCTACCAACACCAACAGCTGTTCTATCAAAGACCTTAACCAGGGTGTTGCCACTTGTTATATCTTACAACGTAACCTCACTAAAACGATGTAACCTAACTAAACACGGTGCGGTTCAGCACAGACATTACAACTACATTAGTAAGAGTACACTAATAGTTTTTTAATTTTATATACTTTATTAATCCCCCTGAGGGGAAATTCAATTTTTTCACTCTTTTGTCATTAACACACAGGTGTGAAGACACACACATGCACGAACAGGACCTATACATGCACAAAGTGGAGAGAAGTTATTGTTCTTGGCCCCAAACAACTCAGAGACTCTGTATCTGATGACATAGTTTCTCTAGACGGCACTGATCTGGCCTCTAGCACTACCGCAAGATTTGTCTTTAAATTCTCATTTAAAACAAACCTCATGGACTGCATTTTTTCATCTGCATAATATTGCGAAAATTAGGCCTATCCTGACCCGAAAAGATGCAGAAAAATTGGTCCACGCTTTTGTTACCTCTAGGCTGGATTACTGTAACTCGCTATTATCAGGTAGCTCTAGTAAGTCCTTAAAAACTCTCCAGCTAATTCAGAATGCAGCAGCACGTGTACTAACAGGAACTAAGAAACGAGATCATATTTCTCCTGTTTTAGCTTCTCTGCACTGACTCCCTGTAAAATCCTGAATTGAATTTAAAATCCTACTGTTAACTTATAAAGCTCTAAATGGTCAGGTTCTGTCATATCTTAGAGAGCTCATAGTGCCATATTATCCCACCAGAACACTGCTGTTCAGCTATCAGGCTCCTCTCCTGTGGAATCATCTTCCTGTTGCAGGCCGGGAGGCAGACACCGTCTCCACATTTAACGGCCGGGATCCACCAGCTGCAAACGTAAGCGTCACGTCAGCGTAGCGTTGCGGCGTATTCATTTGGGCTCCACTGACGGCGTACAGAAGTGACACGTAGAGAAGCCAGCGGGGTTGTTTACCGTTTGCTGAGCCGAGAGGCTGCATGTAGGCTGCATGAAATGGGTAAGCTAAAGCATTTTCCGCCTAAGTTATTACATATATTTACAATACAATATAAAATAAACAGTTTCAACTGTATTAAAATGCATAGTTTAAACGGAAGGATCACGGATAAACATGGGTAAATGCTTGAAAAAAAATCATCACATATCACCTCTGATAATGGTTTATTCATTTAAAAACACATTGTGCTCGTTTAGCACACTATTTCATGTAGTTTTTATCTGCTGGAGGGTCGCGTAGGGGAGCGTAGCGTAACAAAAATAGAAGAGCCGCGTAAAATAGAGAGTTGTCGCGTGACAGACGGGGGTTGTCGCACCGCTCCCGTTGCCGGTGGAGCCGCTGTAATTGATAAACAGGGGGACGAGCTGCTACGGGACTCGCGCTGCAGACGTATCGCGCCACTGATGTGCCCAGTGGAGCCCAGCCATAAGACTAGACTTAAGACTTTCCTCTTTGATAAAGCTTATAGTTAGGGCTGGCTCAGGCTTGCCTTGTACCAGCCCCTAGTTAGGCTGACTTAGGCCTAGTCTGCCGGAGGACCCCCTATAATGCACCGGGCATCTTCTCTCCTTCTGTCTCTATCTCTCTCTCATGTCCTGTTACTGCATCTTGCTAACTCGGCCATACTGCATGTCACTAACTCGGGTGACATGTGTGGTTGTGCTGCTGCCGTGGTCCTGCCAGATGCCTCCTGCTGCTGCTGTTATAATTAGTCATACTTCTACTGTTATTATACACATATGATTAATGTCACATACATATACTATCAGATGTTAATATTTACTTTCAACATATTGTACCACAATAGCCAGAATCATAATTATAATATTATTACTTTCATTAATGTTGTTGTAAGCTATTAACATTATCGTCTGTCCTGCATCTCTCTCTGTCTCTGTCTCTCTCTATGTCTCATTGTGACATATGGATTACTGTTAATTTATTATGTTGATCTCCTTTGTACGACATCTATTGCACGTTTGTCCATCCTGGAAGAGTTATCCCTCCTCAGTTGCTCTTCCTGAGGTTTCTACCGTTTTGTTTTTTTTCCGTTAAAGGGTTTTTTTGGGGGAGTTTTTCCTTATCCGCTGTGAGGGTCCTAAGGACAGAGGGATGTCATATGCTGTAAAGCCATGTGAGGCAAATTGTGAATTGTGATATTGGGCTTTATAAATAAAATTGATTCATTGATTGATTGATGTCAGAGTGAGGGGGGCTGCCTTGGTCAGGCGCCCCAAGCAGGATTAGTGAAAACTCTGAGTATGTTGAGCCTGAGATGAGGGAAACTCTGAGTTTTCCATTTCAGAAAGCCAGCTCAGCGAAACCTTGAGTTACTATGGCAACTTACTCCGTGAAGCAAACCTGCTGGCTCGCAGGACAATTTCCCCTTTTAATTAGGATACAAAAAAGAGCCATCAAATTTTACCAACACCTAAAAGCAAGTGACCCCAATTCTTATCATTACAAAACTCTCCATAGTCAAGAGGAGAAGATAGAGAAGAGTCCCCTCAGCCAGCTGGTCCTGAGGCTCACCTCCTCACAAGGCCTCAGGACAGCCCTCACACAATCCGGCCCGACCAAATCATAGCGAAAGAAAAAGAAAATTACATTAACTATTGGACATCTACCACAAAAACTCAAAGCAAACTTCAGTGCTATTTGGCTCTAAATAGACAGTATACAATGGCGAACTATCTGACCACCGTGACTGATCAGAAACTAAAGACATTAACCATGTACAGACTCAGTGATCACAGCTTGGCCATAGAGATTGGTTGACACAGGCAGACCTGGCAGCCCAGAGAAGACCGGCTGTGTCAGCTCTGTCCACAGAGACAGGTGGAGACAGAGCAACATTTCCTGTTAAAATGTAACACATATGAAGAATTTAGAACCAAGTTCTTTTCAAAAATGAAATATAAACTCCAAGATTTTGATACCCTCTCTGATCAGGAGAAAATGCATCATCTACTTGGAGAAAACAGTGTGGGATAATATGGCACTATGAGCTCTCTAAGATATGACAGAACCTGACCATTTAGAGCTTTATAAGTTAACAGTAGGATTTTAAATTCAGTTCAGGATTTTACAGGGAGTCAGTGCCATAGAAGCAGCAAAATATGTCAGTGCATGTTACAGCCTGAGAGAGACACAACAACACAACAACACAGTCTCCTTATAACACTCTGCCTATTTAATGTAACATGTACTTTATGTAAAATATTTAATGTATTTGTATCAGCCTATTTAATATGAAATGTATTTAATGTAAAATATTTAATGTATTGTATTAATTGTATTGTCTGTATGTACATTCTGCTTCCAGCAACAACGGTTGATACCATTCATGCCAATAAAGCGAACTGAATTGAACTGAATTGAATTGAATTGAGAGAGGGAGAGAGAGAGAGAGAGAGAGAGAGAGAGAGAGAGAGAGAGTTCACTCCTCCTCTCAGCTAAGTCACCTCTCCTTATCCTCATGACTCCAGAAATTTACTAATTTCTACAATATAATCCAGAGAGACATCTACAGATATGTTCACCCCCCATTAGAGTCTACTTAATTGTTTTCCTTTTATTAGTTTGGTTTTGTTGTGGAAATTTGTTTGATTAAGATTGTTTTTTGTTTTGAATTAATACTTTTGACTCTTATTTTGGGGGAGCAACACTTAAGGCTGCACTGTTGGATTGTTTTAGGAGCCATCTACAACTAATTACAGTTATCAGACTCTGAAGTAACTTAGCCTTTTTTTTATATGTAGGCTCTCTACCACTCCACTTCTGGATGCAGCCTGGCCCAGCTGATTGTACAAGAAGTAGACTCACAAGTCAGTCTTTAGACGCTTTGCTTTAGGAGTAACTAAACCCTAAAACCACAGTTTAGACCAGCTTGACAGTTTAGTGCAAACTGTTGAAAATCTACATTTTATTTTAAAAATGTGCTATGGAGTGCACTCTACAGCTTGAAACCTGGTTACTACATTTGAATTTACATTACATTACATTGGAGGCGAATGACTCTTTTTCGGGGCAAATGACGTCACTAACCATCCACGCTACCGTCCTGCCCTCCTCCCTTTACTCCTCCTCCCCTTACTATAAAACCATTCTGTCCGCAGTTATCAAACTGATAGCGAGTAGGTTGGATCAGAGCAGAGAGAGTAGTAGAGCAGAGTGAATAGCTAGTAATTTGTCGAACTGTATTGTGAGCATAGTGTATTTTAGTGTAGGTTTACAGTTAGTAGTGTGTTCATAGTATTTAGGTTAGTTGGTCAAGGAGAGGCGCCAAGGCTCGGGAGTATATGTGCGGGGCGGCAAGGGAGGGATGTGGAGGGCCGCTGCGCAGTGAGAGAGAGCCGAGCCTCGGGGGTATATGTGCGGGGCCGCGAGGGAGGGAGCCTCGGGGGTATATGTGCGGGGCCGCGAGGGAGGGAGGGGTGGATGGATGCGGTGGGCTGCTGGGGGGTGAGCCCAGGCTCCCAGAGAGGGAGAAATAGAACCAAGTAGGATAAAATAAGTCAAACTGTGGAGAAGGGGACCGGCTGAGCTCTGGCCGCCTTCCCTTCTGCCCGTGTGACACAGTTAGGGGGGGTTTTCCAAGCCACCATCGGCACAATAAAAATAAGTCTAAGTGTGGAAGTGAGGGACTGGGTAAAGATGCCGACCTCCGGGGAAGCCCTCTCCCCTCTCACCCCAGTGAGGAATCGTTCTCCAAGGTACCAGTGCTGGGCTGGGTGAAAATAAGCCATAGTGTGGAGGAGAGGGACCGGGTAAAAAGGCCTGACCTCCGGGAAGCCCTCTCTCCTCTCCCAGGACAATCTTGACTCCGCCCCCTTCCTCAGCCACTCACCTGACCCCTCCCCCCTCCGCCTATCTTTTCTGAATTTTTTTAAATCAACCTGTGGGCGGAGTAATGCCCAGAGAGGGGGGTTTAGTTCCCTTTAAGAGCATTCTTTCCTACTACAACCCAGCTGCGCTAATTAACAAGGAACAGTCTAACCCCCCAACAAGACCCTTTCAACCATCTCCTCATCTGGAATCAGTTCCAATACAATGTAATTTTAACCATACACTTTAATTATATTACAGTAGACATTCTGTGATACACACATGCCAGTGTGCCCTGGCAAAGCATTCTCTCTCTCTCTACAAAGCCATGGTTTGGTAAGGGAATGCCTTGAGTGAGTTTGAGTAGTTGGCTTACAGTTCCCTTGTAAGTCTGTCATCATCTAATGGTGTTCGAAAGGCCATTCTCTGATTTTATTTACATTTTTAGGCAGTTCTTATTTGCACTACAAGTTTGCACTAGTTGTGTTAATATTTGCACTATACTGTTTTATACTGAGTTGTTTATACATGCTACTGCTTTTACTTTTTTCAACAGCATACTTCTCTTATGCAGTGTGTTGAAGGCCAGTCTCATTTTGTTATTTACGAATAGCCTATATTATTTTGTTAATATTTGCACTAGAGTTAATATTTGCACTAGACTGTTTTATACTGTTTTATTCTGAGTTGTTTGTATAGCCTACTGCTTTTAATTTTTCAACAGTGTACCTCTCCTATGCAATGTGTTGAAGGCCAGTCTCATTTTGTTATTTATGGATAGCCTACATTATTTTGTTAATATTTGCACTAGATTGTTGGGAAGGCCATCCTTTGAGGTCATTAGCCCTAGCCTGGTTCCAGACCATAGACCCCGCCCACTCAACTGAGTAGGCTTGCATCTCTGGTCTGGCATACTTCAATGAATTTGCGATTTATCTCGTCCAAACGATGGACGGACCAATGAACGCCGGGGGTCTAGCGATTAGCCAATCAGCGCCACGCTGATGTCAAGCTGTACGCCGGTGGGTAACTGGTGAGGATAGCAACAATGGCGACCGCTACAGATCCTACAGACCACATTAACGATGCTATCGAGGTATTTCGCCACTACTCGCGTTAATGGAGGACCAAATTAAGGAAGCTGCTAAACTGGATTTAACGGCGATGCAGCTGGGCGTGCACGACGACGGAGACATTTTAAACGGGCAATGCTCGCTTGTTTTCGGCACCCCCAAGGCATGGATACTAATGACGTCAGATTCTGGGTGAGTCGTTGATCTCTACTGATTGGTTAGGGAAAAATCAAATTCCCTCCCCCTTGTAAATTGCCTTCAATGGAAGCCATGTCAGACTGAAGGTTCTGGGAGCTTCAGTCTGACACTCAGGCTACATTAGCCCATTTACTGTTGTTACTTGTTTACAACACTGGAGCCTGGAATCATTCTGTGTTCAAGAATTGGTGAATTGGTGGCTTTGTGGTATTAAAGAGACTAAAGACGACCTTGTGCATGTCCTCCTTATGCCATTGTAATTTCAAGTCCTGCCAGAGGTATATCCATCTAGTTAACTATACCTACTGTAACTGTGATTTTGAGTTCATAATTTTAACATGATTGTTTATAAAGAACTTACCTTTTGCATACATGATTGTGATAATATTGCTATGTACAGTATATAATATGCTGAGAAATTTATTTACATTTATTTGGTTTAATTGCACCCCCTGCTGTTAGGTTTGAGTCTTGCAATGAGTGCAGTGCATAGAGGTCAGGTGATCAAAAGCACCAAGTTAGTAGAAGAAGAAAGAGACAAGAGCAAGAGTGTTCCAAAATGTCCAAAGGGTTTAAAATGAATCAAGACGGATTCACGTTCTCCTAACTACTTCCAAATTCCGGTTCAGAAGACGAAACGGTATGTGTGTGTGACCATGACCGTGTATATTTTATTGTGTATTTATGTTATTGATCTGTAATATATATTTCATATTTGGGATTGACGTTCAGAGCTAGCGAGTCTGGGTTAGCTAATGTGAGAGAGACAATGGTAGGTTAATGGCGGCTTTGTGTCACATGTAATTATTGTAGATGTGATTGTGTATATTTTGTGTTACAGTTTTTCACCGCAAAATGGTGTTCACACTGTGGATTGGAGGAGAATAAAGTTGTGGAACACTGGCTGGTTGACTCGTCAAGTCTGTCTGAACTAGAACAAAACCTTTGGATTGTTACACATATGTAAGGTTTAATGCTATATCGTTCACTGGCAAATTACGTGACAATGCATTTCAGGCAATTTTACAAAGTAACTAGTAATGTAACGACCCCCAACACTGGTCCTATGTCAGATGTACCTGCCTTCCACAAACACAACTAAAGTTAGCAAGCTTTGCTACCAGCTATTTTGTTCAAGGCGTAGCGAAACAGACTCCAGTCTCCTTCCACCTTGTGAAGATTGTCTCTACATGCATGCCTCATGCTGTGTTCCTACGGAAGCGTATTGCTGCCACCAGAGGAAAAAAAAAAACGGCTTAGCATCACGTAATTACGTGAAAGGTTTATTGTTCTAACAATATCTTTTCACGTTTTAACAATATCTTTTTTCACGTTATAACGTGAAAGTATCACGTTATTTCAAGATATGACATTTTCATGTTATGACATGAAATTGTCACGTTATTCCGTGATAAGATGTTTTCACGTTATAACGTTAAAGTGTGGTTTTACGTTATTTCAAGATAAGATTCACATCATTCTACGCTTCTCCCACTGTGAACTGGCATGTGTTTCAGTGAGCTCGTACGTCGCCATGGAAAATGTGGATTTTCCACTGTCGAGATTTCTTCAAGGTCGTGGTGTACCAGAAGACTGTCTCCTTCGCATGGAGCAAGATCATGAAGTGTATTTTTTACCGCCCACCATCTAATTCAAACGTTCAAACGTGATAATTTCATGTTATAACGTGAAAATGTCATCTTGAAATAACATGATACTTTCACGTTATAACGTGAAAAGATTTTTTTTTTTCCTCCGGTGGCAGCAATACAGTGTGTTCACACCGGGCGCGAGGCGAATTTTTCGCATGATAAGATTACATACAAAGTCAATGTAAAGACGCGAATAGACGCGAATTTGTGCCGGCTGCGCGAATGGCGCGACGCGAATGGAGCAAACACGCGAAATTCGCGTCATTCGCCTCTTCGTGCAAGATCAAAATATTGAACTGAGCGAAATATTCGCTTGATGCTGTGTCGGGGCAGCCTATCAGCATTGAGATTTTCCTGTCGTCACCGACGTCACTGACGTGCTGCTGCCGTTGTAGTAAACAACATTCATTCAGGCAACATGTGACTTGCGGGATACAGTGAACATTTATTGATTTTCACACGCCAAAAACTGCCACTGTCTCGCTGTAGTAAACAACATCCATTCAGGCGACTTGTGACTTGCCGGATACAGTGAATATTTATTGATTTTCACATGCAAAAAACTCACCGGAGACAGATGGATATTTATTTTGGTGCTAATATTCAATGCAGGCTCCACTTCACTGACGGCGACTGGGATGCTCGCCCTCACTGCAGGTGTCTGGGTTATGGAGAACGCAGGTAGCCTTCACACACTTCTCTGCCACATCTGGATGGACCTCAATGGTCAACAACTGCCCCCCATTTTCACTAGATAACAACAACATTACTTGTTGTTTGTTCTTTATCTCATCGACCGTGGCTGAGATCACCACGATCGCTGTACTGTACCTGCTCTGGAGGTCCCAGATTCGTCTGAGGGCCAAACGCCGCCGTCGGTTCTGGGTGCATGATACCCTGCGGAGGCGCACTGAGCTCAGTGAGTTCCACCGTCTCCTACAGGAGCTCCGCCTGGACGATGGTCGGTTCCAGCAGTACTTCAGGCTGACTGGGGCCCAGTTTGAGGACCTGTTGGCGCGAGGATCTCCCACCTGTACAATATATACAGTGGCTCGATGTGAAGAGCCTCAGGGACACCTGGGATTATTCCTCAAAAGCCTGGTTTGTTCCCTGCAGAGATTGTTGCCCCAGTAGCTAATAAGCTATTCAACAGGGTCCAAATTAAGCAAAACAGTGCTAGATTCATAAATAAGTTTATGAATTTGGAATTTAACGTATTCCTTCCTTCCAATCTCTGAAGGGAAGGAACCAGGCTTTTGAGGAATAATTCATCCTCTGAGGGGGGAGGTTGAGGGGCAGGAGGAGTCCGACGGAGGGATTCGAGGAGAAGCCGATCATAAACGTGTGTATGATCATGAATGCCAATCCATCGTAAAGTGACAGTGCACTCCCGGTAATCAGCAATTAGCATAAATCCCTGCCCATGAATAGCCAATGACCACCATATAAGGAGGTGTAGGTGCATCCAGTCAACCTGTCAGTCATGGCGCAAAGAAAGAAAGAGAGAGAAAGAAAAAAGAATTTTTCCGAAGCGGAGATCGAAATAATTTTGGGTGAAGTGGACTTAAGAAAAAACATTTTATTTTCTTCAGTTAGTAGTGGTGTGACAGGCAAAGCGAAGGCCTGGAGGGAGGTAACAGATGCTGTTGATGTTGTCTCCGTAGTACAAAGAACCATGTCAGAGGTGAAGCGTAAGTGGTTTGATATGAAACTGGAGGCAAAGAAACGCATAAGCACACACACACAAAAATACAGCAGCCACAGGAGGAGGAGGCTCACAGTCACAACTATCTGCTGACGAGCGCATCGCTGGCATAATTGGGGAGACCTCTCTGTCAGGAATTATTCCTGACGGAGACAGCGACATGCCTCCACTGGAGTCAACATCAAACCCAGACTATAATGTGTTATAGCCTAATACATTCTGAAAATCATCACTGATAGCATAGTGGTCACCAAACAAACACAAGATTCATTTGTGGGGTTTTGAATGAAGTGGGAATGGGAAACCAGAGATGTTTTGTGCGTAATGGATAAACTCTAAATCAGTGATGGCTGTCGGAATGTAGAGCTATTAAACATTTATTTTAACAAATGATACAGATAACATATAGCCTACAGCAGTTTTGTATGCATTGTCTTCAAATTATTTGAATCTTAATAGCCTCTAAAGCTCTGTTTTATACAACGTAAATTAAACATTTTCAAATCAGATTTATTCATTCAAATGATCAAAAAGCCACAAAAAAAAACAAAAAAAAAAACACGTGTTGTCTCAAATAATTCTTTCAGCTGCTCCTGCTGAACCCAGGCACCGAGGCCAAAGAGCCTGTGATCCGGCTGTCCTTATGGATATTTTTATTATCATCATTCAACATGTAGAAAGAACATGTAATCTATTGAGTCGATTTACATAGATAATTCACAATCATGAACCTAATCTGGATCTTAAACCTGCTAATTGCCAACTAATTTAACTAAATGTGTTATATTTTTAATATTTTGTCATGTTTAGATTACGTGTTTCAAAGGCATCTGTGTATTGTGTACATAACAGAGCGCAATACGAGTTAAAATTGTAATTTCCAACAGTGACAATCAATATTTATGTGCTTTACTAAATTTACACAAGCGCTACGAGTGGTCAGGAGCAGGAGTAGATTTTGTTAGTAGCTATGAAAAGATCAGAGCTACTAAAATATTGATGAATGCGGACATGCACGTAAATTTCCGTCTGCGAACAGTTTACACACAAATTCCTTCTGCTCACGTTTCATGAATGAGACCCAATGAATCCAGCCGCAGTTAGGCCTACTGTATACAAAATGTGGTAAATTTAAACTTCACAAAATATCACAGATCAAGCAAGGTTTGACCTTGTCTAGTCAGTGCATCATGGCTTTGTCTCTTTCACATTAGCCAAGCCAGGTTGAGGTAGTGCGATTAATTATAGCCAGTGTAAGTAATTAGGATAAATGGGCATTCACAGCATCCTTTTACACAACATAAGGTCAATTACAGATTTGCTTATATTAAAATGGGGAAGACGCATACTGCATACTTTAAACCCAGGATACCTCAGGATGAAACCGCAAATATCATACCAGCTCAACAAGATCTGCATCAAGTGTTGGGGAACCAGGGCAACCTGATGAGAAATGGGCTACTGGAACAAGACATAGTTGGATTAGAGCAGAGAATATGGGATTGTTGGAATGCTACTATGATAGCAACCCCAGTGAGATAAGTAACATGCAGAGGATGTGGGATATATGGATGCTTTGAAACCCAACATCTACACTGACAAAGAAATAAACCTATCCCAGTGTTCAACATCTGCAAACAGCAACTGCTATCACAACTAGAGATTGATGAGGTACAACAAACATGCTACAGGTCACAGTGGGGATGTCATCATCATCACCACATTCAAAGATTGGGTACCAAGCCCCCAAGCCCTTGTAGCAAGGGCGAATGACCTGAGATTGAGAATAATGAATAAGCTGGAATCCTGGCACACACAAGGCCGATTACCAAGGCTAAGTGACAAAGTACCCTCTGAAAGTCTGCTAGATGATGTGAATGCAGTACTACGAACTATCCCCACTAGGACCATTACTGAGACCAAATAGCTGATCAGCTCACAGCAACCCGCCTAAAGAGATACACAAGAGAAGTAGAAGCCAGGAGAACAAATAGGATGTTCTCCACTGAGCCATCCAAAGTGTACATGAGAAGCTGGAAAATACCATAGGCTGAAAGAGGAGCTAGAAAAGATGTGGGGAATAAAGGCAACAGTGGTGCCAGTGGTAATCGGAGCACTCTGGGCTGTGACCCCCAAACTGGGAGAGTGGCTCCAGCAGATTCCAGGTACAACATCTGAGGTCTCTGTAAAGAAGAGCACAGTCCTAGGAACAGCTAAGACACTGCGCAGAACCCTCAAACTCCCAGGCCTCTGGTAAAGGGCCCGAGCTTGAGGAAGACACACCACCACCACCCCCATGGGGGGGTCAGTCTAGATTAAGAAATCCCACAGGATCTTAGCTCAGTCATTCTCAACCACCTTAGAAGGTGTCTTCCATTCTGACCTTGGGACTTCCAGTCCATACTCAGTGCAGATGTTCCTGTAAACTACGCCATGCCAGCCACTTGGTTATGGCGTTCCATGTACACTGTTCCTGCCTGCATCTTACACCCTGCTATTATGTGCTGAACTGTCTCAGGAACATCTTTGCACAGCCTGCACCTGGGGTCCTGTCTGGTGGGGTAGACCCCTGCATCAATTTATCTTGTACTAAGTGTCTGTTCTTGTGCTGCCATTAGTGCTTCTGTGCTGTCTTTCTGTACAGCCTTTTCCAGCCACTGGTAAGATTTCTTGATGTCGGCCACTTCTTCAATCTGTCGATGGTAAATGCGTTGCAGGGGCTCATCCTTCCATGATGGTTCATCCTCCTCTTCTGCATTCTCGGATATCTGCTGTCTGAGGTATTCACTTAGCAGATCATCTTTGGGACCCATCTTCCTTATGTATTCCTGGATCTTGGTTGCTTTGTCCTGGACAGTGGCTCTGATGCTCACCAGTCCTCTGGCCCCCCTCATTCTGCTTAGTGTACAGTTTCAGGGTGCTGGGCTTGGGATAAAACCCTCCATGCATTGTGAGAAGCTTACTTTTCTTGATATCAGTGGCTTCTAACTCCTCCTTTGGCCAGCTTATTAAACCAGTGGGGTATCTGATGACTGGCAGGGCATACGTGTTGATGACTTGGGCCTTGTTCTTTCCGTTTAGTTGACTTTGCAGGACCTGTCTTACTCTTGTATAGGTATTTGGCTGTGGCTGACTTCCTTGTGGCCTCCTCAGGGTTCCCATTTGCCTGCAGGACTCCAAAGTATTTGTAGCTGTCCCGAACATCTGCAATGCTGCCCTCTGTTAGTTCAATACCCCTGCTGTAGATCCTGGTGAGGTGGATCAGTGAGTCGTTGTTGCACCTGGCATACAGCTTGATGTTATCCATGTAGAGGAGGTGACTGATGGTTGATCCACTTCGCAACCAGTATCTGTAGTCACTCTTTTTGATGAGTTGGCTGAAGGGGTTCGGGCTTATGCAGAACAGTAGCAGGGACAGTGCATCACCTTGGTATATGCCACACTTGTGCAATTGGCTTTGAGTTGGCCTCCAGAGTCGTTTTCCACAGCCCCATTGAGTTCTTCATGAAGGCTCTTAGTGTCCTGTTGATGTTGTACATTTCCAAGCATTCCAGTATCCATGTGTGTGGCAGTGGGTCATAGGCTTTCTTGTTGTCAATCCAGGAGGTGCACAGTGGTCTTGCAGTCTTGGGTGACTGCTGCTCTATGACCAGTAGCTGGTGCTTGACTCCAAACCCTTTCTGGGCCTTGCTCATGTATTGGGTCATGTGCCTACTCATCTTAGCCTCTATAATGCCTGACAGGAGCTTATGTGTTGTACAGAAGCAGATTATTGCCTGGTAGTTGGATGGAACTGCGTCCTTTTGGGGATCCTTCATGACCAGGACTGTGTGTCCTTTGGGTCAACCACTCATTGAGTGGATGCATTCATAGAGTGCATTTAGTTTCTTTACCCAGTAGGTGTGAATCATGTCAGGGCCTGGTGCTGTCCAGCTATTCATACCTGACACTCTTTCTTGGATGTCTGCTGTTGTAATGGTAACTGGCTCTTGTTCTTGGAGATTGCTGTGGTCTGCTCTTCGATCCATTAGCCACTAAGCATCTGTGTTATGTGATGTTTTCTTCTTCCAAATGCTCTTACAGTATTGCTCAGTTTCAGCTAGGGATGGGCAAATGATCAAAATTCATTATTCGATCATCAAAAAAATTAACGATCAATTATCGATTAATTGATAAGCGAGTATTTCAAAACAGAGAAAACAAAAGAGTGCAGTGCAGACTGTCGCCGCAAGAGAGCGCAGCTGCCCCAGTTTTGAGCTTCAACCCCCCAGGCCAAAGAGGAAGAATGGCGCGCATGCGCCGTTCACCCCTGGGTGTTTACAACCGTTGCCAGCCAGAGTTACAGGCTTCAGTTTTCAGCAAAACCTCCGTCTTTCAGTGGCGTAGTGTTTTCAGAGGCCTCAAGGGAAGCCGCCGAGGCTTTGGAGACCGATGAGAGCCTCCATCTGTTTCTGATTTTTTGCCTGGCATAGGTCCGACGGGAGTCTCGTAGGCCCGTCGAGCCGCCGTGCTCACCGGGCGGAAGGGTCTCGTTGGCACGGCAGCTCGCCGGGCGGGGGGTCTCGTTGGCTCGGCGGCTCGCTGGACCTATGCCAGGCATTGTAGGGGAAACACTGCGACTATCGATCAAAATTATTTGTGATCGATCAAAAGCCTTAACAATCAATCATCGATAATCAAAAATTGATGCCCATCCCTAGTTTCAACCCCAGGTGGATCTATTCTTGTGTTGTTATTTTGCCACTGAGAGAACACTTTGGATGGTTCTGTAGAGAACATCCTATTTATTCTCCTGGCTTCTGCTTCCACTGTGAATCTCTTCAGGTGGGTAGCTAGAGCTGTGAGCCTTTGCTTGGCAGTCTCCAGTTCCTCAGGTATAGACAGTTTGTTGTACTTCCTATCCCTTTCCTCTGCACACCTTTCTGTGGCTCTAAGAGTTGACTAACTTCTCTTTGTGTTGCTTTGATCTTGGCCTCCAGCCTCCTTCTCCATGTGGGGTAATGCTCCTTGTGGCTCATTGTGTTCATCTTGTAGCCAAGCAAATCTAGAATCACTGTTGCTCTGGGCCCGTATTCACAAAGAATCCTAAGACTAAAAGTAGCTCTTAGTGACGTCATTCTAAGAAAAATCTTAGAATTCCTCGAATTCTAAGATTTTTCTTAGAATTTTCCCTTGGTAAGATATAAGTTATTCACAGAGCATCTTAGGCCTTATGAGAGCTCCTAAGGTGAAAAACTGTGAAGACGAGGGAGGAGGACTTTTAAGAAGCCTAAGAGTGTCTTAAACAGAGAATTTGGCGGAAAGAAGTGATTTAATAAGACGCTACTGGCTTGATCGTGCAGGGATAATGTTTGTGGTTGACCTCATCAGGGATGAGCTGCAATCTCCGCTCTCGCTTTGGATTGCAGCACGTACCAGCGCTTCTCACACTCATCGCTTGTGCGTAAAAGGAGAGGGAACAACGCATCACAGTAATTGCTGACAGCTGAGTCTGCGTCCACCATTAATATCAAATAGAGTAGTAAAGTAAAATTACCAGCATGGCGAATAAACATAACAATAAGCAAATCAATATAACAATCGGCATGTGAATGACATTCTGAAGCTGTGTAACAATTAATTTAATTTTGCTGAGTTTCATCATCATGACATAAAATTATTTTCACGATTACACATTTCTTAATACAGTCTATGAGTTCTATGATAGGTTGATTTCACTGTACATTCATTACTAGGAGCGCATTTGTTTTTTTTTTTGTTTTGTTTTTTTTCCTTTTTGTAACAACCAATCACAGCTTTTAGAAGACTGCGTCATACCTAGCAACGGGGTCAACCACACCTCCTCACTAAGATAAAAGTTTCTGTCCCCTCCTTGCTCAGAGTTGCTCTCAGAAACTTCCAGAATCACTCTTAAGCTAAGATTCCTTGCTAGGAATTTTTAGGCTAAGTTAGGAGCTCTCTGAGAGGACTCTGAGTTTTTTTAAAGGTTTAAAGGATGATTTATGAGCACACACTTACTGATCATTGTTTAAAAAACTCGACATGAGACCACCAATACCTAATCTGAGACAACATGACAGCTAGGATTTATACCTAGGTTCACTCTCAACTCTGACTTCTCAGTGTTAAGAAGCAGAAAAATGACTTAGTTTCAGCCAGAATTCTCTGCAAGATGTTAGCCTGGAGTTTTATACTCATGTCTACTCACAGAGTAGCTGAATAAAACTAAGCTCTGTCTGTCACTGTAGCTCTGCCTGAGACAACTCTGCTGAGTTAAGACTTTTTATTTACAACACAGCTACATTTACAGATAACTGAGCCTCCTACCTGCCTGTCAAACAGCAATCAATCCATAAACCTTCTTTAGACAGTTTGTTACTGAATGGAGGCCTGCAGGGATCAGTACATGTGAAGTCCAGCAGTTGCTTGCTCTGCAGCAGTTC
Source organism: Epinephelus moara (assembly GCF_006386435.1). Taxonomy (NCBI): domain Eukaryota; kingdom Metazoa; phylum Chordata; class Actinopteri; order Perciformes; family Serranidae; genus Epinephelus; species Epinephelus moara. The sequence continues at coordinate 2,742,782 of NC_065528.1, read as the reverse complement.
AGCAGCTAACAAGCAGAGCTATCTTCTAACAGCTACCGCTGCAACCAACAAACTCCAAATACCCATACACTAATTATTATTTACTGCCAAATTACAGCTCACCAGTCATACTAACAGCTGGAGTCGTCCTTCCGGTATGAGTGTATTGCAGGTTAGTGAAACATCCTTGCGCCAATTATTCACTGGTGTTTATCAACTTGTTGGTGGTCTGATCTCATACCGCACGTAGAAAATAATTACAACCACTGCTGTTCCCGGCGTCCTAGTTTAAAACATATTTCTATTATCTGACATAAAATATTTTAATATTCTACTGTCCTCCCCTCTAGAATGTCTGATAGCCCACCACTGATAGTTAAGTCCCGCCCCGCCTTGTCAATGAAAACAAAACATACATTTTGTCATAGTTTTTATTATCAAAGATCTATTTTTACATCATCAACATCTGGTTCTAGTCAGGGAACAAAGGACATTGATGAACATTTATTTATGATTTATTTACAATACATGTAAGAAAATGGAGCAATGTTAATTAATCTCTTAAAGTATGACCAAAACAACTGATAAGAGTGGCAGATCCATAAGCATAGATACCAGTAAAATCTTAACAAAACCTATTCCTAGGCAACCTCATGGTGCTGACAAGAATTCAGGAAGTTGCTGCTCCCAGTAGATGGTAGGCTGATTTTATGATCTTCAGACACAGCTAGGCTAGCTGATTCCCAGTTTCCAGTCTCTAAGCTAAGCTAATTATGTGATACACAACATTTGCAGTATGATTTTATGACGGAGTGTTAGGGCCATATTGAAGGAAAAAAAAAATCTGAGATTTCGAGAATAAAGTCGTAATATTACGAGAAAAAACTTGTAACTGAGAAAAAGTCATAATATTACGAGAATAAAGTCATAATATTACGTGATAAACTCCTAAAACTAAAAGGAAAAAATGGCGCCCGAACAGGGATTTTTTCCTTATGTAACCAAGTATCAATTTGTCCCTCTTTCAATAACAACAAACAAAGATGAGATCAGATTCAAATGTACTCAACAGGAATTTATTCTGGGTCTGGTAGTAGTATGCTACCAAAGTCCAATAAAATAAAACAAAAGATTTTATGGACTGGAATGTACCTTCCCTTTAAATCAGTGTCTGTTTGTTTAACTCAGTATGTTCTTTCACTGTAGTGACACAAGCACTCAACAAGAGAATATAAAGACATAAAATAATAAAATAAAATAAAATAAAATAAATTCTCTTCAGCTTCAATATAAATGATCGGACTTAGACCGGCAACACAAATAGATGCCAACAATGTAAATGAAATATCACAACTCAAAATCTTGTGTAATGTCTCTTTTAAATCAGTCTCTCTCAAAAGTAAATCCTCTCCACAAATTGTGGTGATCCGCAATTTGGTATTTCTTCCAGGAGGAAAAAAACAACAACTCCCAAACAAAATTTGGGTACCCAAAAGAAATACTATAGAGCTCTATGGAAAGAAAAAGTTTTCTGATACTCAAGTGGTCCACGAGCAGAGCTGGGTGATGGTTGGCGGCAAGTCCTGGGAAACAGCGGTCTCTGCCTGGCTCCGGTCCACCCACGCAAGCAGGAAAACTAGCAGGAAAACAGTATAAAACGTGGTGACTTGATGTGAAAGATGGCTAGTAGACCTGGCTACAGCTCGGCCATGTCTTCTCCCCTCTCAGGAGTATTCAAGTGCAAACCCTTTAAACTCTATACAGTGTTCACAACATTGAACACACACATAAACAGCTAAATCATTACAGTGACTCGTTTACAAGCCTGTTTGCTGTTAGCTCTCAGCTATGACTTAGCGGTTAACTCGCGATTAGCATCTAGCATTGAAAAAAAATGCACATTTACACATACATGTTTACACATACACCAGCGACCTCTTTTTACAACACAAGCACAATCACATAACGTCAATATATGTGCTCACCTAGCAGGAAAACAGTATAAAACATGGTGACTTGATGTGAAAGATGGCTAGTAGACCTGGCTACAGCTCGGCTATGTCTCCTCCCCTCTCAGCAGTATTCAAGTGCAAACCGCGAACTCTCCTGCTCTAAGCAGAGATACTGGATGAAGCGAGATACCCAACTCAGCTAACTTCCTGATTCATTGACGTCAGCGCCACGCCCCCGTAGGAGACTTGCGGCAGCTCTGAATGTATTGTCGTCAATGAGGAAAATGAACGTGATCACTATTTATGGTCAATTCTTTCGCCCTGTAGTCACTAAAGTAAATATTGGGTTCATTTTCCACAAGCCACACATCTTCCCAATATTCTGACACTAAAGCTGCATTTTTCATCCGCACAGATCAAGAGAAAGTTAAGTTTGTTTGAGCCCTGTCCGTCTCAGAAAGCAAGTTCTCGCGAGATCTCGTGATCTTGATAAACAAGTGGTAAAATCAGTTAGCTTACAAACAGTTATTTACCGCTAGTAATAAATAAAAAATGCCCAAGCTTTGTGCAACAATAGGCTGCAATAATAGGACGAATGTATTTTCATTCCACCTGCTTCTCGATCCGCATACACAGACATCCACAGAGCCCTAACCCAACCCCAACACGGTGGTGGGGAGGGGGGGTTGAGGGAGAACAGGCTCTGATTGGAGGAAGAGCTAACCACGCCCACTTAGGAGACAGGAAGAGTAACCGTTTTCTTAACATTGGATAAGCCTACAGTTGGGTATCTCCCTTCATCCAAAATCTCTGCTCTAAGGTCGCTACTCTACAGCCGTAAAGCAGAGCTTACTGCTGTGACTCTTAAAGAGACAGTGTGCCTATTGACACTGAATAACAGACTGGCTAGATAACCACTGGGTTACAGAGACACTAGCTCCGCGCGAGCTGCGCACAGATTACGTGTGCATCTCCGGCAATGAATTTTGGAGTCCTTTACCAATACGCCTCTTCATTAACAAAGCACACGGATGAAGGTGAAGTCTCTGCAGCAGCTGAATTGGGGAGGTGGAGACACCGGCTCCGTGGTGCTCTGCAGCGGCGGTCTGATTACGCGCACATCTCCAGCAATTTGTGGAATCGACCACCGACACGCCTCCTCATCAGAAGAGTGGACGGAGAACGCTGAAGTCCCTGCGGCACCTGAGGTCGAGACAACAGCTCCACGGAGCTCAGCAGCTGCGTCTGACCAGGGCTGCCCCTGACCAAACTGGGGCCCTAAGCGAAATTTTATTTGGAGGCCCCCATCCCAAATGTATCATAGGTACAAAATGACCGTACAACAACTTGCCATTTTACTTGACAACCTTTATTGGCAATAACAAATGTACTGTACAGTAGTTTGGCTGTATGAGTCAAATAAAATAAAAAATTCAACCTGAAATAAATAAATAAATATTAAATAAAAATAACTTCAAACTGAAATAAATAAATAAACAAATCTGAGTCACAAATAGCCATCAATTACTCATCAAAAGAAAGTAACTTCCACCACCTCAATCCCTCACCCTTGATCAAACACTGAAAATAAAATAAAAGAGGGAGACAGGTTTTTCCTATTTAATCTTATTTTGTCATATTTCTCCCTCTCCCCCCTCTGGAGGCGTCCGATCTCCCTCAGCCCTCCGCCTCTCCCATCTTAATTAAACACTGAAAACAGAAATAAAATACAGAGACATTCTTTTCTATTTTCATCTTATTTAGCTATATTTCTCCCTCTCCCCTCTCTGGGAGCATCCGACCTCCCAGCCCCGCACATACCCCCGAGGCTCATGTCTCCCCCTCCCCTCTCCCAAGTTTGACCACTTTATCACTATTCCCTCTCACTTGTAGCTGTTTTTTCGTTATCTTTTGAATTTAATATGAATTATGGAACCGTTTTTGTTCACGTTTGTTTCCCCCGTTTCGTAAAATAAATTATTGAAAGTTGCTTTTGAAGTGCGTGACAGAAGTGCTTTTTGAGAACGACCGCAGACTGTCACCTGTTCAACGCATCAATATCTTCGGATGCCATTAAAGTAATAATGATTATAATAATAATGTCAAAATATTATTTACAGACTGATTTAACAGACGATCACTGTTGCCACGATCACTGGAAAGTCTGGGCGAGAGGCTTCCACAGAGGAGCGCCCAGTTTGCACCAGCTTTCTAAAGACGTTTTTTACTTCACTCAAACTGCGTGTGGCTATTAGCGCTGGTGTTAGTGAATTAGACGTTATTTATCAATGAGGCTCATTTGCATAGAAAGGGACAATTTTTGCGCCAAATATATGCATATTACCTCATTTAAATATGTGCAAATAACATCGGAGCACTGACACGCAATCTGCTTGGCAGCGCAGTTAGTGGAGCATTTCACCCTCTGCGCGTGCTTTGTGATTTAGACGGTATCTGTTTGCTCCATTTTTACCGGTTTAGCGGCCGCAAAAGCCACGCAATCCTTTTGTGAATTCGGCCCTTTGTCTTGTAGCCCCTCAGAAGCAAGATCCAGCGCCAAGCACCAGCCATGAGCCCACAAGTCCAGAGTGGGCACTACTTATTTGAACAGAATATAGATTCTGATATTGCTGAAAAGGATGTTGTGTTGTTAAGAATAATGTTGGAGATGTGCACTCATGTTGAAATAAATCTACATTGTGAAGCAACCCTTACTTGCACTGAATTGGAAATATTTTAGAAAAATACACTGAATTACAAGGCTTTAGAGAACAGTGTGCTATTGTAGACTTAACATGTACGGTTATAATAGGTCGTGATCTAAAGTGGGCCGGTCTGACAGTGTGTTCACACCAGGCGCGAGGCGAATTTTTCGTGCGATAAGATTACATACAAAGTCAATGTAAAGACGCGAATAGACTATAGAAATTTGCGTCATTCGCCTCTTCGTGCAAGTTAAAAATATTGAACTGAGCAAAATATTCGCTTGATGCTGTGTCGGGGCAGCCTATCAGCGTTGAGATTTTCCTGTCGTCACCGACATCACTGACGTGCTGCTGCCGTTGTAGTAAACATTCATTCAGGCGACATGTGACTTGCCGGATACAGTGAACATTTATTGATTTTCACATGCCAGAAACTGCCACTGTCTCGCTGTAGTAAACAACATCCATTCAGGCGACATGTGACTTGCCGGATACAGTGAATATTTATTGATTTTCACATGCTCACTGGAGATAGATGGATATTTATTTTGGTGCTAATATTCAATGCACGCTCCACTTCATCGACGGCGAGTGGGATGCTTGCCCTCACTGCAGGTGTCTGGGTTATGGAGAACGCAGGTAGCCTTCACACACTTCTCTGCCACATCTGGATGGACCTCAATGGTCAACAACTGCCCCGCGTTGTTCCGAAAATGGAGGACAAGCTAATAATAGCTGTTTGTGGCCACCCTGAGCCTTATGACGTTACAACCCCAAATTATAAGCTTCGGACCAAGAAAGATCTGGCGTGGAGGAAAGTGAGTGAGGAGGTCGGTCTGCCTGGTAAGTTTTGAAAATTTCTATCAACAAAGTTAGCACTAGCATTAGCCCCACTTAGCACAACCGATGTAGCTTGCTTTCCGGCCGGCATACTTGTCTGATTTACTAGCGGTGTGAACACACTGTTACTCGCGCAAATGACTCGCGTGAATGTCGCGAGTAAAAACAAATATTCCAGCGGTCAAACTGGCGCGAGTAGAGCAAGGCGAATATTTTACTCGCGCCCGGTGTGAACACACTGTGAGGCATGAAACTCCAGGGCTGAAAATGAGTCCCACTCCAGCCCTGCCTCCAAATGTGTGTGTCGAGGCAACACACGTGAGACAAAGAACAGCTGCCAGAAGCAGGTTCATCCTCTAACCCATTCCGTTTGTTGGTTATTTACTTAAAAACTATGACTTTAGTTTAGTAATATTATGACTTTTTTCTCATTAAATTACGACTTTATTCTCATAATATTACAACTTTATTCTCATAATATTATAATTATGACTTTATTCTCGTAATATGACTTTTTTCAGTTACGACTTTATTCTTGTAATATTACGCATTTTTTCTCATAATATTACGAGTTTTTTCTCATAATATTACGATTTTATTCTCGAAATCTCAGATTTTTTTTTTTCTTCAATGTGATCCTAATACTCCATCATATGATTTTACTGTTTGGTTAAATATTATTTTCCATTTTTGTGTTTATTGAAAAACTATGAACATCCTGGGATGCAAGATTTTTTTCCCCTTTTTTCTTTTTTATTTATTTGTTCCAATCATGGCAATATTCAAAATCATACAAACAAAAACAGCTATCAACTAAAACATATTCCATGACCGAAAAGGAGCAGGAAGAAGAAAATCTTATTTTACCTGCCCCTCCCTCAAGACAAAAATAAACAATAGAAACAGATGGTCTGCCCAATTACAGTTACTCTGTATTCAATATAACATTAACATGAAAACAGAAATAAATTCATTATCTGTCTCAACACTCATATACAATATAGAAACCTAACAATCAAGTTCATACAATGCAACTATTCTTTCTTTAAGCATTTTTTTTAAAAACTGAAATATGTTCCAACAACTCTTTAAATCACCCTGTAAGGAATTCCACAACTTAACCCCAGCAACAGAAATACACATCTGCTTTAAAGGTGTTTGTGCAAATTGGTGCTTAAAATTAAATTTCCTGCGATGATCTTCATTATCAGAACTAAAAATAAACAAATTTTGCAAAATTTTCTGGTAATACTTTACATCTTGCCCTGAACATGACTGTGAGTGTCTGTAGTTTAACCAAATCCTCAAGTTTCAATAATCTTGATTCAATAAATAACCTGTTGGTATGATCTCTATAACCCACATTATGAATTACTCTCACTGCTCTTTTCTGTAGTAAAAATAAAGGATTCATGTTAGTAGAGTATGTATTACCCCAGACTGCAGAACAGTAACTTAAATAAGGCAAAATTAGTGAGCAATATAAAATCCTCATTGCTTTATAATTTAACATATACTTAGCCTTATTCAGAACAAAAATATTCTTACACACCTTTGATTTTACCTGAGCTATATGAGCTTTCCATGTCAATTTATCATCAATGATCACACCTAAGAACCTAAATTCTGACACTTTGTAATCTAAAACTCCTTCTAAAGAATGTGATACATTAGCCTCCTTTCTTTGACGGCCAAAAATCATAAACTTCATTTTGTTCCAATTTAGAGACAACTTATTCTCATCAAACCATTTTTTTCAGTTTCACCATTTCCTTTTCTATACCTTTTGACTTTCTAAATCATCACCTGAACAAAAAAAAGTTGTGTCATCTGCAAACAACACAAACTGTAGTGATTTTGACACTTCACATATATCATTAATATATAAATTGAAAAGTTTAGGCCCAAGACTGAACCTTGTGGGACTCCACAATCAATGTTCGTATGATCAGATCTATTACCACCAGAAAAGTGCACATATTGTTTTCTATTATCTAAATAGCTTTGTACCCAGTTTAAAATCACGCCCCTCACCCCATATGAATGTAGTTTTGAAATAAGAATTTTATGGTCAATGGTATCAAACCCTTTTTTTAAATCAATAAAAACCCCAATTGTGTGTTTCTTGCTTTTTATTGCTGTGGAAATTTCTTCTGTTAACTTCATTAGAGCAAAGCTTGTGGACCGATTTATTTGAAAACCAAACTGACTCTCACTTAACAATTGTTTTTTTTTTTCAATAAAATAATCCAGTTTACAAACAGTTTCTCCAGCACTTTAGAAAATTGTGACAATGATGATACCAGTCTATAATTAGTGAAACTATGTTTATCTCCTGCTTTAAAGAGTGGAATAACTTTTGCAATTTTCATTCTATTTGGAAAAATACCTGTACCAAAGGAAAGATTAAAAATGTAAGTTAAAGGTTTAATTATGCAGTCAATGGGTTTTTTTTAACAATGGTCATGTCAATCCCATCACTGTCTGTTGAAGTCTTATTTTTAAATTTCGTCACAATAGAAATTATTTCACTCTCATTCACTTCTCAAAGAAATATAGATTGCAATACTTTACTTTCCCCATTGCAGCCACCTTCTGCTTGTCCATTATCATGTCGTTTAATAGTTTTCGCAAGATTCGGCCCAACATTTACAAAAAGGAATTAAATTCATTTACCACTTCTTTCAGATTTTTTAGGACCACCTTGCTATCATTAATGTAAAAGCTAGGTTTACTTGTGGGAACTGGATTATTTGCAATTACTTCATTCGGAATTTTCCAGGTACTTTTAATGTCATTTTTATTTTCTAATAGCCTTTTATTATAATAATTTCTTTTTGCTTGTCTCAATATAACTGTCAACTTATTTTTATTTACTTTGTATTGCTTTTCAGATGCCTTGGTTCTAAGTTATAAAGTCTCTGTAAAGCTTATTTTTCTTCTTGCACGTGTTTTGCAAACTCTTTGTAATCCATGGTTTTTTACTATACTTGCCTTTTTGTTTATTTGGTATTAATGGAAATTGTTTGTCATACAGTAATAACAAGCGATTTAGAAATTATTCATATGCAGCGTTGACATCATCTACATAAACTCCTCTCCATTGTTCTCTAAGGAGGTCATTCCGAAATGTATTGATTGCATCAGCATTTCTTACCCTTACATATCTAGTACACATATCTTCCTCCTTTCTCTTTGTTATAAAATAAAGTGAAATCAATTCAAAACAACAAGGACAGATATGAGAATGGTGTCAGTTTTATTGAACTCTCTGCAAAGCAAATTGCACAACTGTTTCAAATCTGGATTAGCTTGTTGTAGTTTGTTCCAGCAGGGTCCTCATGTCCAACAGCACATCCTCCACAACTCGGGCCAAATGTGCTGCATTTTTTTCTTTGTCAGTGTAGTAGGATTTTAAAGCAGACACAGTGAAATCAATGCGATTGTCCATAATACTATAGAGCACTTCGTATTTTTCAGGTTCATCAGGGCCATAACATGGTGAAACTCCTGCGAATCGTAGTACCTGGTGAACAGGGACAGAATTGAAAATGTTAATGTTCTAGCACTGAGACCTCTGATGTGTGTTTCTGTGAAATATAGGGAATCTTATTTTTGGGCTAAGCAAGAATTAGCAACATCAGCAACATGTTACAGTTAAACATCATCAAGGCTAAGTACCGTTTCAATCCTTTCTACCCCACCCACTCCACAAACACCAAACACTTTGTCACAGGGGCCTGTAGAATTGTCAGTCAGACCCAGTTCATCTCTAGCTATGCCTTCTTGTGATCTTGGATAACACCAGAAAACACCTCAACCCCTGTAGCCCTGTCCTTGGCCTACTCCTCCACCCACACACCCAGACAATCCAGCAGAGGGGGTGGCACTTGTTTGCTTATCTCCCCTAAATGTAGATTTTTCCTCTACCTGCTTCCAAATTTCACTCCTTCTTTCAAAGTCAAAAGTCAAAGTCAAAGTGAACTTTATTGTGAATCAAAACCATACAATAAGCAATTGCACAGTAGAACGAAATTACGTTTCTCTGAACTCCAATGTGCTGGTTTGTAAATGAAACGTTGTGCTCTACTGCTCATCAGGTCCTCTCAAGGAATTCTTTGCAGAAGTAGACGTTGTCCTATCGAACATCCCTGATGATTACTGCCTGCTTGTAGTTCTCAGTGACTTCAGCATCCAGACAGAGAAGTAAACATTTAACTCATTACCTTCCTTTCCATCTCTCATACTGTCTCTATGCACTGCAACTTTTGCTTCCTGCTTCCCTCCTGTCTCACTTCATCTGTCTCTCCCCTCACGTGACTCCTTTCCACTCATGCCTCTAAACTCTGCCACAGACACTCTCTATCCTTTTCATCTCTCAGCAGGCTCACCTGACCTCTCCAGCTCTGTGGCTGTCTCTGTGTGCATACTGACAGATCAACCCAATAGGTAGCTGAAAGACTGTGAGAAATCTATTGCAGAGTATAAAGTAACGGGCTAACTTTAGTTGCAGTATTGTGGTATTTTCATTTTTATGTCACAGTTTCAATACTTACATAACTTGTACCAAGTTTGCAGTCAAAGACTTTAAGAAGGGAGGAGTCTGTGAAGATTTTGGGCATGGGGATGTTTTCTTCCTCAGCCTGCAACCTCAGACCATAGAGGTGGCAAGACACGTCCTGGCCTCTAAATGCCTATTGGAAAAAAGTAAATGCAGTTGTTTACAAAGTCGATCACCACATTTAGTATTAAAGGTTGTAGTGTAAAAGTCAAAACCCTCATCAGGTGTTAGACCACATAAGTTGGGTAAGATACAAATAGTTATATAACCATGTTAGTGTGTAGACTTCTAAAAAAACTAATACTGCATTTATACATAATATGCAATGTAACACTGTGAACTCTTAGTGACATCTCAGTTGTGAACTCTTATTGACTCATATAACCTATCACGCGCTGTGTAATGATATAATGCACCAACCTACACTCACATGATGTTGTGAACTTACAGTGACACTCATACAAGTTACCACCCACATGATGTTGTGAACTTACAGTGACACTCATACAAGTTACCACCCACATGATGTTGTGAACTT
>NC_065528.1:2731122-2732088 GCF_006386435.1 Epinephelus moara | reverse complement strand
TCGTCCTCCGGAGGCTGACTCATGAGTTTGTCTGTGTTGTTGTCTGTGAACACAATAAACTCGATTGCATCAGATTCTGCCTATCTCCAGTGCTTTTTTTAAGTACCTGCCAGCCGAACCTAAGATACTGAATTGACAACAGAAGACATTTTAGAAGAAACAAGGAGGACAGGATCGGGAGCTGTCAGGCCCAATTCCAGGCACCGATTTTTGTCACTTCAAGTGGCGAGCTGCCAGCCAGGAGGCAAGGAAGGTCGAAGCCAGAGATCGGGAGCGCTGGGCTGTACGTCAGACACACAGGTGGCGCCACCAAATAAGGTAAGCAGAGCCTTTTTCTGTTTAAAAACCAGGTGTGTCTGGGGTGCAGCGCTGGGAGCCGCCCAGGTCAAAGGTATTTGACAAATTTCTCTCCTAAAGAACCTAGTTATATAATGATTAGAGAAATATCACTGAAAAAGCAACTAACATCACTGAAGACGGGTAACTCTGCTGCAATAAGGTGTGATTGTGGAGCAGAAAGAGTGAATGTGTGTGTGTGTTGGACGAATAATAACCAATGAGGTACGGGCAATAAGGTAATAAGGGTATTTAAAGTATTTAAAGAGACAAAAGTGCACAATAAGAGAAAAAAGAGTCAGAGATACTCTAAAGCATATACGTGGTTACCACTGCCGAAACTCGCCAACACTCCCTTTAGCCTGTAGGGGCGGGGGTGTTGAAATCCGCGGATACCGCTGTTGGCTTGCCTAGTACACCTTTAAGCCTATAAAAGGAGGGTGTGTCTAGGGGAGACAACAGGACTGCATAGGCGGTTTGCTGTAAAAAAGGAATAAGTGAATAAAGGCCTAAAAAGCTTCTGTGGATACCGCTGTTTTGAGGAAAGTGACCTCCCAGCCAAGAAGGAGGGGGAGTCACCGTAGACAAAACGGGAATGAACGGGCAGAAAGCTAAAAAGTAAAGTTAAAA
>NC_065528.1:2729601-2730622 GCF_006386435.1 Epinephelus moara | reverse complement strand
TTTGGGGAACCGTAACGAATGCTCAATATATAGCTCGTAATAGCCGTTGGGTAAATTATTTGTGGTATAACCAACAAAGATTTGTGAATTGGACTATAAGAGCCCTTGAAGGAGTAAATGAGCAATTACACGCCACACCCCTAATGACGGTACAGAACAGACTTGTCATTGAGACCCTACTAGCCCAAGATCAAGGCGTCTGCGATATAATAGGGGAACACTGTTGTACTGTCATTCCTATGCACACGGGGGAGGGTGGCAATTTGACCAAAGCTTTGGAAGGCATGCGCACCTTACGAGATCAGCATGTGCAGCACTCAAACTGGAACACCAGGATCCCCTCAATGTGGGACTGGTTATCAGCATTATCCCCTGAAAAAATATTAAAAATGATGGGAATGTTATTGGGAATTGTTGTGTTGGCCCTTCTCACGGTAGCCTGCTGTGTTCTTCCTCTGGTGCGGCTTGTAATTAAGCGGACAATGACAAGTGTTACAGGACAATTTGTCGTAATAGACCAAGGGCTGCGGCCCACCGGCGCTGAATCATACGAAGACATGACTGGTTCCCAAAGACAGCTCTTTAAAAAACAAAAGCAGGGCACAGGTGAAAAGTGTAGAAATCAGAATGAGGTAATGCTACAAAACAGGGCATTGGGAACTGCTCAATATGGTCAGAGATCTAAGCCAGCAGAAGAAGTGTATGACGAAATTGCATAAGAGGACCCTGATACCTTTGCTGTCACCAGACTATTACTATTGCTCACCAACACTTAAGCTTCATAATCACTAATATACTAATTCTTCCTGCATGGCTTATGTGTGAAGTAAACCTAAGAGTAAATAGGGAAAAGAAAAAACTATTATAGGGAGAGCGCACTAAAATGTCCTTTACACCCTTAAGATAAAAACAGAATATGGCTGGGTCTTGGAGAACACCACATCCATACCAGCAGAACCAGGGAGACCAGCCTGTGTTCTGGCACCAGCAGCAGGGACCACGTGTGATGAGACCCCCTTGC
>NC_065528.1:2716966-2729225 GCF_006386435.1 Epinephelus moara | reverse complement strand
TATCCTGCCAACTGTAACCGCTATATGTGAAATTATCAGGTACTCTCTGCAGAACATGTTAGTACTAATTGTAGTCACAATCACTGTATAAGAATGTCATTCTGCACCCTCATGCCAAGATGACATTACTAGGCTAGCTCTTGTTCTCTATGACTTATGTGTGATATATGTGTGATATCTGCTAATGATCTACTGACATAATCACTGGAAAATGAAACTATGTATGGTGCTAACAAATCTTAAGCTAATGTTATGGGACTATATAGTCCCAGAGGGGGGATATATATATTTTCACCCCTTTTTTGAATAGCTTCATTTCCACAGCGAGCGCCGCGCAGTGTCTCTGGAGCGTCCCAGAAGCACCACGGCAGTCTGCTTAGTCAGAGATACGCGCCAGGTCTATTTCTCAGTGACTGTGTGTCAATTGCACATCAAGCCACATAGCTCAGATCGCACCAAACTGACGGAGCGCACACAGCATCCGGTAAATTTCAAAATACAACACAATGCACGGACTCCGGATTGTAAACTCTCAATTTTTTGAAAATCGTGGAGTAGCCTAACGTTGATGTGAACAGCAAGGCGATCTCAAGCTAAACTTGTTTTCTCTCTTTCTCCTTCTGAATGAACAATTTTTTTGGTCTGGCTCACACTCTATCAAGTGATTTTTATGCTGTAATTTCGCAGTTCCCACATGAGCTTGTGGCTCCGCTATATGGTGCGGCGCTCCAGAAACGCATCCAGTAGGCGAGGCTACGTGCTGTCGGTCGCTCCAGATCCACGGCGCTGCACAGCGTGGCGCAAACGGAGTATGTGGAAATTGGGGGTAAAACACTGATTTTTCCTCAAAGTTTGGAAAGTGCACTGTGTACAATCATGTCAGCCATGTGTTCAAGAATGAATGACATGGTGACCCACATGTACAACATTGCTCCATAGCACTAATAATGGTCAAAAACTTCACAGGGTATCTTCGAGCTCCATAGGAAGAAACTGACTTTCTGAGACCCCTTTCTGAGACCCCTCAGTTGACCCCTCTTTGTGTGTGTGTGTGTGTGTGTGTGTGTGTGTGTGTGTGTGTAAGGAGGTTAGGATTTTGGTCCCCAGAAGTTGCAGTTACACTATGTCAAGTGGTTCCTTCCTTCCAGTAAAGATTTCTGTGACAGTTCAGGCAGCTGCGAATCCATACCCAGGGTAAGTCTGAGTGAGACAGCGGCAGCTGCCCAGAGGAAGAGAAGCTCTGCCCTATCAGGTTCAGAGATAACGTTATCTTCTACTTTCTGCTCAGAGGAGGGCTATTTGCAGCTCACAGCAACTAAACACTGTGTATTCTGGCTTTTGTTTTATATGTAGTGTTGGGAAAAAATGTTGTTAGCAAATTTACAATCATGACATGGCTTGTTTTTTATATTTCATGAACATTGCTGTCACCTTGAACATCCTGCCGAACCCTGTTCAAAATAAACAAGAAAACATTTTGTAACTGCTCTTCCCCATGTATTGTTGCCCATGAAGTTTTGTAGTCATTCATGGTGACATGTACTATTAGAAGTTCTCAGGAGTCAATACCACATATAAACAATATCCTCCTCATAAAAACACACACACACACACACACACACACACACACACACACGCATAGATGCACAAGCACACACACACACACACACACACACCTTTTTTAACTTTTTTTTTATGAATTATGCAAAGATATAATGGAATCTATAGACTAGCGGAATTATGTTATTTGTTTTTAGAACATGGAGTATAGACACTCCCTTTGATAATTAGCTAAGTGTGGCAGTTGATGTAATGTGAGCTGAATCTACAGGTATATAAGGAACTGTCATTAATCATCATTCTTTTGGTTTGTTGACATGTGTTTTCTTCTTTTTTCCCCCGTTTTTTGACTGCTGAATGACAGTAAATTGTTTTTCATGTCTTTTATTTTTTGTCGACCCTGGCTCATTCCAAAGGACAAGAATGAAGCAAATATGTTGTTTGAGAGTTCTCTAATAAAATCCTAACAACAGTTCTATCCACTCAGGGTCTGCCCTCTACTGGATTCTATGGGTAACACTCTCCTCCAATCACAAACATGTATTCTCCTACTGAAGTTTGCATAAACGTAGATGGCCAATCAGGACAGCCTACCAGAATACGTGTGGGCCACACAGTGTATAAGAAAGTACCACAACATGCATCATCATCCCTGTTCTCTTCAACAAAGGCAATTTTCCCACCGATGAGCTTTGTTGATGGAGTTGCTGCCTCAGGAACCTCATCAACCTCACACAGAGAGCGATCATTAGCAGCCACCAGCCTGCGATGACTGCCAGGCACTGCTCAAGTTAAGACACCAGAAGTGGTGGGATCACTTCAGGCGCTGTGACATGGTGCTTCGCTTCCATTACAGTAAGCAAAGGCTCAAGAACATTAACATCAAGATCCCCACTCCAACCACCAAAACCCTGCTGCAGGCTCTGGGCATCCCTGCTGAGACAGCTTCTTTGTAGATAATGACAATATGGCACCTTTGGTTAACATATCCAACCTTTGGTTAACAAGAGTGCTCCGCCATATTCCTGTCTGTGACCCCCGTTCAACCCACAACTGGCAGGATTCGCCTTTCGTTTCTGATGCTGGTTGAAATCTGAAATCTGTACTGAATGATTTCTTTTGCTCGCACAAAACTATTTTTAGTCGCAAATGCGAGTAAAATGCTCGCACCGTAGAGCTCTGTCAAATGACATTTTTCCAAACAGCTTTTTATGTCGGGGCTTCAGGACACTTGGATCACTACAGATGAGCAGTATGGAGATATTTTGTGGTTTCAATTATGTGTTTTTGGACATTTGAATCTGGGGTGCCGTAAGTCTCCATTAAGTGGAGTTGTGTTGCTACCCCCTCTCCTCTTGAAGTGTTGTGAGGAGTCTAAAACTTCACCTGAGACTCCATCGGCATGAGGGTGAGTAGAAATTAGCTGAATCTTCATGTTGGGTACACTATCCCTTGAACAGGTGTGTAAATCCAGGGTAACTAGCAGCTATCGCTCGTTCATGACAGAGTCACGGAGGACGAGGGGGGGGCGAGCTAGCTCTGTTGTGTTTGATAACATTGTTGAACGTAAACAGAAGTGACACCCAATGGTGCTTAGCGTGCCTTTAATATTGAATTAAAGCCAAGTCCTTTCGAGTCATCTGTCTCAAGTCAAAGTCAAGTCTCAAGTCATGAATACAAGTCAAAGTCAAGTCGAGTCGTTTATCAACGTTAGTCAAGGAAGTCTCAAGTCATCATATTTGCGACTCGAGTCTGACTCGAGTCCCCCATCTCTGGTGTGCACACACAGTGTTCCCTAAGCATCTGTGTGGAATGCTCCCTCCTGATCTCCATGGGAGACAAGAGGATTAAACACAGTGACAGACTGTCAGCTGCATGTCCAACAGCAGTGATGGATTCAAAGACCTCACTACATCTCAGAACTTTCCATTTTTTGGGTAACTTTACATGCAGCACCTTGCCAGCCTTTGTTTAGATGCCAAAAAGCACAAGTGATGCTTGGTTACCATTCCCCCTCAGTGCATTCTGACCTGTGATACTAAGGGTCTCCACAACACCTGTTGCAGGGAACATCATTGAGATGAGAGACCACGTACATCATGGTGTTCACAGACAAGTCCCAGAGGGTTGCTTAAGGAGAGTGGTAGGTGGTGTGTGGCCTCCGATGGGGATCTTACACCTCAACCTCCTCAAGCTACAGGCAGTGTTTTTGGTCCTCCAACACTTTATGCCCCTCACACAAGCAGGGCACGTGTTGGCGAAGACCAACAACTACACCACGGTGGCCTACATTAACAGGCAGGGCGGAGTTTCATCCACTGCCCTTTTGAGGATGGTGGAGAGCCTGTGGTTTTGAGCATTAGAGCACCTCTTGTCTCTGAAGGTCCTCCATGTTGCAGGACTGTAGAACAGGGGTGCCGACATCATGTCGAAGGGCACACCCATACCAGTCAAGTGGAGGCTTCACCATGAGGTGGTGAAGCAGTGTAGAACCAGTTCGGAAAAGTGAAAGTGAATTTGTTTGCCAGCTGGCACAACATCCAATGGAGACTATGGTTCTTCCTGGCGCTGCAAGACAATCTGCCGCTCAGCTTCGGAGGCCTAGGTTATAAAGAAGTAGGCAGGCCACAGCAACTTACTTTTTGTTAGTCAGGATCAGTTTGGCCGGGTTAATGTTGCAACAATGCATTCCTTCACTGGGCTCCACCCACTGTACCCAAAGTGTAGTAGGGGGTGGAGCCTGTGTGAAATTGAACATAGGTGAAGATATGTAACGATTAACAAGGGGGCCTGTCGCTCCCTTGTCGCTCACTGAAGAAGGTGTAGGATGAAAAAGGATCAGGGATAGCATTGTGGTACTCCCTTATACTGTGTGGTCTGCATGTATTTGAGAAGGCACGTCCTGATTGGCTGGCTACATTTATGCAAAGAATACCTTACATCGACAATAATCTGGACATACACTAAACTGAAGTATTGCGTGGTGCTGTGAATGGTACTCACCATGTCAGTGTGCCATGCATGTGACTCTAAAGCTTTTTCCAATAAATTAACTTTCTCTGGGTTCTGTGCAAAACAGGAAAACAGTAATGTTACAAACCATCACATATAGTTGGTTAGTGTTTTTAAGTGTGATTGCTATGCATCAAAAGTATGATCTTGAGCAATCTATTCTTTTCAACACATTATTTTTCATTACATTGAGTAAGATAGAGTTATATAAGTTGCATAACAAGTTTCCCTGTAAATTTACCTGTATTTTGGAGTCATCAAAGGCCTTAACAAAGGCAGCTGAGGCAGGCGAGTTTGTATTCATCATACTGATACGTCCTAGTTTGAACGCACGCAGGGAGACATATTCCAGTGATGGACAGATCTGCTGGTACATCCTGATAAAAGAAAGAAGAGATTTTTTTTTCCAGCAAACTCTTCTGTTCCAACATACACAGCCCTGAAACTTGTTGATCAGTCAAACAAATACTGGAGCTCTGCAAACACTCTTATTAACTATCCAGTGTTATTTGCTAAGAGATTTTGATTATCCATTGCTATCCAAGTTTCTGGCTGATGAAAAAATGTACTCTCTGTGACTTACTTTGCTTCTCAATCACTAATGCCAACATTTTAAATACAACCAAAAAGCTTTTAAAAACTGGAGCAATCGATTTCAGCTCAGTTTTCCAAGATTCCCTGTTACTGCCTGACTGTATAATCAAGGTATTTTTAATGCAATCTTTGCAGCTCTCTTGTTCCCCTTGGTTTATAAAGCAAAGAGTGAAATGTTTGCATACAAAGACAGTCAATCTACACGAGTTTTCAGCACCTCACCTGTAGTAGGCCAGCTTTAGCGCCAACTGTACGAAAGCATTGGGGCGCATCTTGTGAGCCTTTATGAAGTTTTTCCCAAAGTGGTCAAATCCCGTAAAGCTCAGATCCAGGTCGTCAGCCAGTCTGTGGTGGAGGAAATGAGACACATGTCTGGACAGTGAGACTTTCCTTGGGTAGTTTGACAGATGTTTTTAGAAGTATTTCACAGCATAATGCCAATTGATTTTTAGAAGTTACATATAATAAACATTTCTTTATTCTGAGATACCACACTTCCTGCAGCATTAGTTTTGTACATGTTTAGACTAAATTTTCTGCTCCCTTTGGCCCAATTTAAACTCTGGGTGTATAGCACATTGGACTTTCATGTAGAGGTTTGTGTGCCTGCCACAGATCTGCAATTAACGTTTGTCTTTTTAGCACTGTAGTTGCCTAACACTGACCGTAATTTGGACACAGTTTATTTGTGCATGACCCTTTAGTGGAAGATACTGTAAAAATGTAAAAATATTTTTTTAAGTGTTGACCTTAGAGGTAAAAAATCATTAGATATAATACAGGCTTAGGCTCATAGGTCACATTTGAAGCCCTTTTTCTGTAGCCTATATATTTAATTGTGAAAATGGAGTTGCTGCTGCATGCAGCTGTTCACATAGCAACACATAGAAATGGAAAAGACTTCATGTTCCTCTTGGTTTCTATTGTTCTGGTCCCTGGGTGTCTCTGTAACTATCCCAATTAAAAGCTGCTCTCACGCGTCCATGTGCTGCTTGGCCTCTTCAATGTCCTTCTTGATCTCAGGTGTGAGGTTGAAGTGTAATTTCTGGGGCACAGGTAAAGGCTCCATTGGGGACCGCATCTGCACCTCTGGCTTTTTTCTGTTTCCACACACAAGAGAAAATCAATCAATCAATCAAACACATGAAATTATACAAAACACAATTTTAGTCAAATTGAATTTGTCAGTTTATTAATTTGTACATTAAATAAAAGGACTGTAATAATTCATATAAGATTATAATATTGGGCCATCTTAAGCAGGGGCATTTAGGATCCTTGTAGCCTGAGGGTTGAAGCTCTTCCTGAACCTCTCAGTGCCTGCCTGGTGTATCCGGTTCCTTCTTCCAGATCTCAGCAGTGAGAAAAGGCAGTTGTCCAGGTGGCTGGGATCTTCAATGATTCTCATAGCTTTATTCTTGTAGCCCCTGGTGTAAACAGCCTTTAGGAGGGGTAAAGCAGTGCCTATTTTTTGTTAGCTGAACAATCCACTGTTTGTAGGGCCTTGTGTGTAGGGCCTTGTGGACCTGTTCAGTGCTGTTTCCTTACTAAGTAGTGATGTTCCTCATCAGGATACTCTCAATAGCGCAGGAGTAGAAATTCCTCTGTATTTGATGGAATACCCACAATTTCCTTCGGCGTCTAAGGTAAAACAGTCTCTGCCTTGCCTTTCTCACCACTGAGTCAGTGTGCAATGCCCAGGTCAGGGTCAGTGTGCAATGCCCAGGTCAGGCATTGTGGACACCAAGATACTTGCTTCTGCCCAAAGGCCTCTCTTAGCTCCTTAGTCTTGGCGACTTTCAGGAGTAGCTTGTTGCCCTGACACCAGTGTGTCAGGTCCTCTATTTCTTTCAGATGGGCCTTTTCATTGGTATCTGTGATCAGGTCAACCACAGCTGTGTCATCAGCAAACTTGATGATGGCATTGGAGTCAAAAGTGGCTACACAGTTGTGTGTGTACAGCATTGAATGAATACAGTAGGGGACCTAGCCCTGGGGTTCTCCGGTGTTAAGGATGAGGGTGGAAGAGGTGTGTCTGCCAATTCTAACCATCTAGGGTCTGCTGTTACAAAGTCCGGGATCCACATGCACAGTGAGGTGTTCAATCCCAGCTCCTTGAGCTTAGTTAAGACCCTTGGGGGAATTATGTATACCTGGATCTGAAATGATAGCCAAAACTGACTCATTCAACAATGCCTAGAGCCAAGAGGTTTGGGACAATTTTGAAATAAATGTCTAATTAGGAAGAAGCTTAAGTAAGGCTCAGAGAGGTCAGATATGGTTGAAGACAAACAAATTGAGACAGACAGAGATCTTTGATGCTTATCATGGCCATGTCATGTCAGTTAGGGAAGTTTGCATCTGATGATAGGAATAGTTGGTTATTTAACACAAGTACTAAGCCAGACCCTGCATGCCTTATCCAAATCTTTGAAGCAACTTTTCTTGAACTGTGCTGAGAGAGGCTTTTCCTCACTTATGCTGGGTTGGTATTTTGGTGACTTGCTGTGTACTGCAGTGGAAGGAGAGGTGCAATAGAGCGTTTTGTGCTTTCTGCCATCTGCTTGAATGTTTGATTGATTGCTTGCTTGATTTTGATCAACTAAAATACAGTTCACAAATGTGAACACAGTACAAAATTCATCAGGACATCGCAATAAAGTCACATGACTTATCTCCAATGCAGTTTGAAGTCTAGGCTAAGAGGCAGGTGAGAATAGCGTGCTGTATAAAAATGATGAAGAACTCTTACATGGGCGTAAAACCATTCAGCTATATGGACCCTATGTGGGTTAACTTTCATACCAAGGGGTCAAGGGGTTGAAAACCTCTTTTACACTGGGCCTCCGGCTCAGGCCTCAGCTAGAAAATTACATGCCCAAAATTAAAACAGTATTTCTCTGCAACTTCAAGTTCTATATTAATAATCTTGGGAGGTTTACTGCAGAGAAGGAAGCAGATGTTAGCGGGTCAGATTCAATTAAGTGAAAGGAAAGCTATTGGGAGTGCTGCCAGCATGCACTGTGTTGAGCATGTAAGCCAAGCCTTTTTTTATGGAGCTGTTTTTTTTGTGTGTGTGTGTTTTTGTTTGTTTGTTTGTTTGTTTTGTTTTGTTTTTATGTGCACAACTCAGTGGCCCTTTCACATCAAACCGTGAAAACAAAAAATGAGTACAGTCTATTAAAAAAGGGTTGTGACAACCTTCCTGCTTTAGCAGGGCCTGCTGGGTGTGTTTTCCCCTTATATGTCTGTACCTCTGTTGTCTTGCAGGCCCTAGTAGGCGGAGTTAGTAAGTGCAACTGGGAGCACCTGCCCAATCAGCTTATTTAAGAGCTGGCTGTTGCTGTTAAGTAATAATTTTGTTCACCACAGTGTGTCCCAACTTTTGTCATTGATTATGAGCCAGGTAATGACAGGATAAAAATGAATACCTAATTGTACCAGAGGAAATGCGAAGCAGCATCGCAACCTTGTATGTGTTTTTATATTTAACCTAAATATAAATCGATCAAATCAAATGTCCTGTTGTTAAAACAACCTGGTGGATTAATTCAGTACAAGTTAATATAGTCTGCGCTTCCTAACCCTGCATAACCCACTGCATCAACGCTTGGTAAAATTCAATATTCGCACAGTGAAGCTGGCAGCAACCTCATGCTGCAAATAGCAGGTAAAAAATCCTCACTCCACCTATGTTACACGTTGTGTCCATGACCGATGTACTTCGACTGTAATACTAAATCTAAGACAGCTGCCAAAATGAACACTGGAAGGTGGGCCCCAGCACCTCCAACAATTATAGACCAGTGCTATTTGTATGAACAGAAGCCATATGGGTGGATGAACAAAGACAGCAATCATTCCACCTATCCATGCTACAGCAGGATGCCTCATTACTGAACTTTTAATCATCAAAACAACAAATCAAAACACCTACACTTACAAAAACGTGTTTATTTATGGTCTACTTACATGTCTGTTATTAACTTCGCACAAATGGATGAGTGGACTACACCATCAGCAACTGTACATGAGAAGTTTGCACCACATGTCCCATCTTCTCCAATAATTATCTGAAAAAAAGAAAAAAAATGGTAAGTGTCTTCTCACACCAGGAATTTTGGAATAACTGTTTAGCTTCACACAAAAAATGAATCCTGCTGTTGTGTCACACTGTTAAGTGAAACTGTCAAATCTCTGTTGTCTACCCAATTTGGATTTTCCAGTTCTGTCTTATACTTGGGTCCTTGCCATTTCTAACTTCACTGTCAGTGGATAAAGATAAACATTCTTCATAACTTAGGATATCACCAGCTGTAGTGGGTATTGCTAGTGCAGTGACAAAGACCTGATCATTCCTCAGTTTTAACACATGCAAACACATCCTGTCTGGTTTTGTTTGCCCTTGCTGATTGGTTGCCCAGTACTGACCTCTGCTTTAAAAACTGAACAAGTATACATTTTTTTAACTTCACTGGATCTGACACTGTTTTGGCAAGCCTGTACTGCTACACTCAAAGAATTACAAGGGGGGCAGTGCGCTCTTTAACTCTTGCTTTTACTTATTTCCCATTCTTGTCTGTACAAGCTGTGCAACAAGCTTGTTGCCAATATCCAGCAACTTCACACAGCCATTGAAAAAGAGAGGGTGAACATTCCACAGGTCTGCAAATTTTAGAGTGGCCTTTTACTGTGACCATCCCAAGGCACACCTAAGCTTTAAGTTACTGTTTAATCAGCATCTTGGTATACACACCTGTCAGGTGGATAGATTATCTTGGAAAGGGAGAAGTGCTCATTAACACCCATTTTAAGAAAATAGGCAACCAAAATTTGGGAGAAATATATCCATTGAGTTCATTAAAAAAAGTCTTTGATCTTTAAGTTAAACTTGAAAAATGGGAGCAGAAACAAAATGTTGCATTTAAATTTTTTTCAGCACAGTTTTGCTCTTATTAAACCTTGTCCCTAGTCAGTCAATAAATCAATATGTCGGCTATTTTCCATGGAGGGATTTTATTTTGAAAAATAAGCTTTGTCTGGCCCCCCAGTAAACCATGGTCACCATCTGGGAGCTTTTATTTTGAAAACCCAGCCAACACCATAGCCACCAATGTGAGTTCCTGTTACCTGATTGGTGCATTACCTAAAGAAGTTTAGAGCTGAGAGATAAATTTAGAAAAGCTGGAAGCTGAATTGTGATGTGGTCAAAGCTGGAAACTGAGATAAATTGTCCAAGCGGGCGGAAAGAAGAATTGCTTTGTAATAATATCACTGCCATTATAAGAAATGATGAGCACATTATTTTTTTTAAAAAAAGTATGTATGTAGAAAAAATACTTAGAAAAAGGTGAGAGCAAGAGAGAGAGATAGAAATATATTCAGTAAAGGTCTTCTGGCTGTTGTTGGATTCTTGTAAATTGTCATACCTACAGTGTGTTTTTCTGATTACTGATATTGGTACCCAGTACTTGTGCCAGAAAGACAGTTGTGTATAATTTCCATGTGTGTTATATCACCTGAAGCCCCTTGTCAAACCAGCGGTTTCCACTGTACCACTGGCTGCCTCCTCCATGTAGGATCTGACGATGAGCACTGATGCGATACATCTCATTAGACTCTGAGGGCATCGCTCCATCCAGACACACTGTAAAGATGCTGCTTTGGATAGCCAACACTGACTCTTTGTTGGTCTCATCTAAACACAGCAAGGACATGCACACAGAGCAAACATTATGTTATAAGACTACAACAGTCGACAAATCAGTCATAGATATTTTCACAATATATACTTAAAACTGCTTTTTTTAGTTAAGACAAGCATGATCTGATGTATGATGTTCTATCTAATGCTAGTGCTAGTGAAGCAAAGCCAAATAATCTGCATGCTGTTTTTCATCTCTAGCTTGTTGGCTTGTTGGGCGTGAAACATGATGCTTGAAAAAAAATAAAAATATGATATGATGATATGTGTGTGTGTGTGTGTGTGTGTGTGTGTGTGTGTGTATGAGGGGTCAAACATATCAGCGAA
Source organism: Epinephelus moara (assembly GCF_006386435.1). NCBI lineage: Eukaryota > Metazoa > Chordata > Actinopteri > Perciformes > Serranidae > Epinephelus > Epinephelus moara. The sequence goes on along the minus strand of NC_065528.1, from coordinate 2,718,028 downwards.
CACACACACACTGCATTCACTGCGTACTTGATACGTATAAATTGCGTGTGCAACCATCACCGTGTACTTGCTTCGCGTGCACTGCGCGTGCATTCACCATGTACTTGTTACACATGCAATGCGCGTGCAATGCCTGCACACGCCTAGACGTGTGGTTATTAGACGTGCGTGCGTAGACACGTCATGTAATCACAGGGGTCAAAAGTGTCAGCTGTTGAAGCAACAACGCGTCGTGCTACGGACATGTGACACGTAGCATCGCTATGCTAACTAGCTTGCTATGCTAATCAGACGTGCGTGCGTAGACACGTCATGTAATCAGAGCAGCGCCGTCGTATAGGGGGTGTTATGTATTATGTTGTAGTACTGGAGTTACCACTAGGTGGTGCTGTAAGAATACAAGTGCTGTGCTGTATATGTTGAAGCTGCACGTGTAAACACTGTTCAGTCTGATTCAAGCCGTCTCCTCCTTGAGTCCTATATATTACTGGGGGGAAAGGTGATGACAATTCTAAGGGCCCACAGTCCACTAGGGCCCACACACAGCCTCCAGTAGCCTCTATGACTAAATTATTATGCATAGACTTAACTAATATATATTCATACTAATGAATCCGAACTAAAACAAAGCCACAAAGTCACACAATATTTTAATTTTAATAATTTCAATAACCGCCTTGGCCCCTTCATAAAAAATGGTTTGGTCCACACCACGATTCGCTCTTCCTCATGGGAATTAAGTGAGCGCGAGCAAACTCCAGCAGGGAGTGAGGGAGATCAAATAGGCTAGGTGATGGCCCCCAAAAAACACAAATCTGGACACCAGAAAAGACTTGAGAAGGAGGCCAGGAGTAGGAGCAGCAGAGCAGGGGCCCAGGACATCAAACAATTTTTCTCTAAGAATGGTGAGAGTAAAACTACCGAGGGCGGCTGAAACGATTAGCCTACTTGTTCATTCATTTATTGTCTGTAACCTTACCTTTGACGGGGCGCAGGCTGGAGCCTACGTTAGCTGTCTCATCGGGCCGGGCTAAACTCTGGACAAGTCGCCAGTTCATTAAA
>NC_065528.1:2708722-2716361 GCF_006386435.1 Epinephelus moara | reverse complement strand
TGCTGTTTGTTTTACTTGCACATTTAAGTTAAATGCTACATATCTACCTTGGGCTCCACCTTGTGGACTATCTTGAGCCAGGACACTTTGTTTTTTTGCATATCAGTGCTTGATTGTTACAATAAAATACCCACTACCTATTTGTTGAGTGGTTAATTGAAAATGTATTTGCAATCAGAGGTGTAATAACGTGTTGCAAATCAGAGAAATGGGAATAAGACAACTAATAATACTCCGACTTGTTGAGGGGTTAATCGTAAAAAAGAAAACAAATTGAGTGTATTACACCAGGCACCGTCAAGAACACTGAAAAACAGAAAAATTAAGAAAAACATCTTAATACACAGTTGTAAAAAAAGTGGCAATGAATGGGGTAGAGGGGCCCACACCGATATTCTTTCAGGGGGCCCAGAATTCCTAGCAACTGCCCTGAATCAGAGGGGTCAAAAGTGTCAGCTGTTGAAGCAACAACGCGTCGTGTTACGGACGTGTGACATGTAGCATCGCTATGCTAAATCTGCTAATCAGACGTGCGTGCGTAGACACGTCATGTATCACAGGGGTCAAAAGTGTCAACTCTTGAAGCAACAACAAGTCGTGTTATGGACGTGTGACACGTAGCATCGTTATGCTAACTCTGCTAATCGGACGTGCGTGCGTAGACACGCATGTGTAGTGTATGTGTAGCGTTTGTAACGCGCTGTGCACGCGTACTGATAAGACGTGTGAGCGTCTGCTGTCAGTCACAATCACTACCTGATTCCTTTTCCATGGCGACAAGAAAAAACACAGATCCCAAAAACTCGATATCACAAACCACCAGCAAAGATAGTCATAATGATAAAATGTCAACTTCTTCTGCATTACAAAGAAGCAGCAAACAGGGTTGTCCGCTCCCTGCCCAGCTATTTGTCCTAGCATTAAAGCAGCTGGCACAAACAGTAAGACCAGACCCAGATATAAAAGACATTCAAGTGGATCAATTAACTCACACAATCAGCCTATTCACTGACTGCATCATTTATTTCCTAAGGACCCAGCTCAATCAGTTATCAAGTTACAAACTCTCCGAACAATTATAGCAAAATGTCCAGCAACAAGATGAACTAGGAAAGGAGTGAATTACTCCTTCCGACTAAATTCGATCACAGAGCTCTTTACTCTGGCATCTCTCCATTTAATGCATGTGGAAAGGTCATGTTTGTATGTGTGTGTAATCTGGGCCTGTGTGTGTGCAATGTGTACAATAACAGGGGCCCGGTTTACATCTGGTATTAACATGCGTTCTAGGTGATTGGAACATAAGTGGTCAGCTCTAAGTACAGGCGCGAATGCACCAAATGCGTCCTGAATGCGTCTTGAGATCCGATCACTCAGACCACATGCTGAGGTGGTCTGGGCCACATATGGCCACATTCTTTCACCAGTGTGTATGCTAATGTGTCCGGGGCCATGTTGTAGGACTGCCTACTCAGCTGATGTGCTTGCTTATTTGATGCCCCTCTGGAAAGCTTTCTGTTGGCACAGTTATACAGACAGCGCAAAAGGACCATCTTCAGAGCCATTCTCCTCCCATTGAATAGTCAGTTCAACATCTGCCTGGTTAGCACAAGCTAAAGCTAAATCTGTTAATACTTTTAGGTAACGTTAGCCCTGTGATACTAACAGGAAGCCTTGTCACTTGATACAATATTGCCATGCAAAATATTTTTCCCCCTTCCCCAGCTGTCCTGGGGCAAGGAGGGGCTGCTAATCAATACACTGCAGGCAGCTCTACAATTAAGATTTTACTCATTATTAATAATAAAGGCACCAAGTGTGCGTATAGCACAACAAACCTCCCGTCGGTTAAAAAAAAATATATATATATTTGGTTGTTGCAAATGGAAATGATTAATGTGGCTATTTGCATATTGAGCAGGGGAGTGAGATTCAATCACAAGTGGCCACTTAAAACACGTGGAGAAGCATTCCAATGCCAGGTGACAGACTTGAAGCTGTCCACTTGTGTTGGGATCACCAAGGATGCATGATAATACCAGGTGAAAATAGCCTCAAAGTTCAGTAGTTCTACAGTATGACTTGCATTATAACAGAGTTGTTCTCACCCTTGATGAGGTTGTTGTAGGTTTTGCTCCAGCTGTCACGACGCTGGGTGGTGAGGATTCCAACAGGCTCCATGTTGGTCTGTAGTGAGGAGTTGCAGATCCTCTCCAGCTGAACGCAGAGCTGATCAACTGTCAGTGGACTCCCATCACTGTTGTATGCTTCCATCACAAAGAACTGAATCCAAAGGGAAGAAACATGAAAGCAAGACTGGGTTACCACCTGAGCAAAACCCCCAGGAGCAAAGACGCTCAGCCCTCCCAAAGCCTTAGGTTGTCAGTGAGCAAATGGCGTTGTGGTCATTTGATTTACAATTATTAATTGTAATTACAACTTGTAATTAATTAAAATAATAAACTGATTAAATTTCACTGTGACCGCTGGTTAGCAAACTGTTCTTAAATCAATTCATTAAGACTCCATATGGATTTATTCAACCAAAACACAGTTTTAGTGATTGTTAGAGGAGTGGACTTATTGACTAGATGACTGAAAAGACTAACATCTCACAGTTTTGGTGAGTTTTATTTTGTTTCTGTTGCATTTCAATGGGGTATGTTTTATGATGAGTTACCAGGACAATTAAGCTAACGTTAGTGTTAAGTTTTCCTGCTTTGATCTCCAGACCGTGGTCAGAACCATGAGGAGACTTTGTTTTCTTCTGAGCTGCAGTTGGTACTCCGAAGCAAATCCCCATTGGTCCATTCAGCAGTTGATAAAAAAGACATGGAAATGTCTGCTGGTCTTAAGGAGCTGCAGCATTTATAAGCACACAAACTGAAACTGTACTTCACATTTACTTTTGACATCTTCAGTCTGTCGATTGGTCAATAACGGATGGTCACTCTTGCTCAGGGCCGAGCTGTGGCTGGTTTTGTAACCATTGTTCATACCGTAGAGAGCTTCACATATATTAGTAAACTGTAAGCTCTTCACTCAGCTTCATTAAGACTCCTATGAGCCTCTCAGAGTCTGTACATGCATCTCAGTGCCCTGAGAATTCCTTGATTTGAATCAGAATCAGTTTTATTAAGTACTTGTGTACATACAAGGAATTTGACTCTGGTAGACTTGCTACCAGAATTGACATAAGTACTCAAATTTAGGCAAGAAGTGGAATACAGAATATACAATATACAAAAAATATACAACTATACATCAAATATAAAAAATTATAAAACAAAAAATATTATATAAAAAATATATACAATGTACAAGGATGCAGTGTTGTTTGACCTGCCACTATGTGACTGTTTAGGAGTTCATCAGAGCGACAGCCTGGGGGAAGAAACTGTCTTTGTGATGGGTGGTTTTGGCGAACAGTGCTCTGTAGCGCCTACTGGAGGGAAGGAGTTTAAACAGATTGTGTCTGGGGTGTGAGGGGTCTACAGTAATGTTTCCTGCCTGTTTCCCTTGACCTGTACAGGTCCTCGATGGAGGGAAGATCAGTACCAAAAATCCTCTTTGCACACCTGATTGTCCTTTTAAGTCTGTTCCTGTCCTGTTTAGTGGCAGATCCAAACCAGACGGTGATGGATGTGCAGAGAACAGACTGGATTATGGCTGTGTAGAACATGATCAGCAGTTCCTTGGGCAGGTTGAGCTTCCTGAACTGTCGCAGGAAGTACAGCTTCTGCTGGGCCTTTTTCCGGACAGTGTCTATGTGGGAGGTCCACTTCAGGTCCCGAGAGATTGTGGTACCAAGAAACCTGAAGGTGTCCACAGTAGACACTGTGCTGTTGAGGATGGTGAGGTGGGGCAGTGTTGGGGGGCTTCTCCTGAAGTCCACTGTCATCTCCACAGTCTTGAGTGGTTTCAGCTCTAGGTGGTTCTGACCGCACCAGAGGACCAGCTGCTCCACCTCCTGTCTGTATGCGGACTCAATATCACAGTCCCAGATTAGACCGATTACCGTGGTGTCGTCCACAAATTTATTTGACATCATCAAGAGATTTCCATTCACTTTAATCTCACATTCAAAGACAGTGCACTGACTGTCCAACAGATACAGCCGATTACCTAACATGTTGCAACAGGTATGTTCCGTATAATCAAGAGAGCATACTTAAATCAAGAAGGCCCAAGAAAGCTACAATTGATTTCTCATCATCTTGTCGTCTGAGTGTAGGTATAAAGATGCTTGCTTGCTGACTCCCAAGCAGATCGGCTAAAAATTGCCACAACACCATGTTTGTTTTGTTGCCATAAACTTCACGTTTGTTGAACCATAGGGTTACTGTTGCTGCCTCCCAAGAAAGAGTGACAGCCGCTCAGTGTACAGCTGCTTAGCCCGCAGAGAGCAGGGGCGATTGCTCTGAGACAACAAAGGAGGCTGAACTTCCCTTAAATTTTCATAGAAGAAATGGTCAAATATGCACTATTGAATTTACATTAAAAAAAGAATTTACATTGCATTAAACGTCCACTAGAATGCGTCTAACATCATGACTATGATGTTCAAACGTCAGCTGTTTATCACCAGTTTTCAAACGCGACCTCCATGTCATACATTCTCGTGTCAGCACGGTGAACGTGGAGCCTCCAAGCATTCCTATGAGACCGCGCTGAGCAGGTTCTTTTCATGCAGCAAAGCGAGACAGTCATTGGATAAATGTGACAAAATCATTACTTCCAGGGAGGCTTAGCTTCCATGGGACCTAATGGAGCAGTAGGTAGGAGAGGATGCTCGGTGTATGCATGGCATCGTCGCATTTCGAGCTCAGTCCCATGCGGATATTTGCGAGTGGAGCCTTCTGACAGAGTGTCGTCTGGAGTTCCTTATTTCCATAAGCAATATAGCTCATTTTCACCGTTTGTACAGTACACACACAACACACACTGTAAATAAGGGTTAGGGTGTTTAAACCCATCTGAAAATCTCTGAGGTGTGTTCTGCTGTGGTTCTATGGCATGAGTGTGGTTGAAAAATAGCTTCAATTAAATGTTCCTTTTATAAGTTATTGCCTCACTACAATATGACAAATTTTCTGATGTAAACTTAAAGTGAGCTTCCCCTGTTTGAAAGACCAGCATCTGCTACTGGTAGAGAGAGACCGCAGGGACATAGATCCAGCAAATTTTTTTACATCTAACTCTGTGAATTAAGGATTAAGGAGTGGAGTGCCAAGCAAATCCCCAGCGCTCCACTCAGCAGTCGGTAAACAACACACAAAAAAATTCTGCTGGTCTTGAGGAGCTGCAGCACTTACAAGTACACAAACTAAAACTCTATTGTATATTCACCCTTGATATCTATATAACCCTGCTAAACGTGAACTCACCTCCACTCCACTCCACTATCTCGCTCATGCTTGCTCTACCACTCACACCTTACGCACACCTTATGCACACACGCGCACACACACACACACACACATACTAACTGCACACTGAGCTCCAAATAAGTTATGCTACTCTTGGAACTTTAGTCTTGGGTCAGTAAAAGAGAGAAACTTGGATTGGTGTACGATTATATTTTCCTATTAAGGAAAAGACAATAGGTGTAAGAATTTGCCATTTTATTTCTATGTCTCAGAGTCTTGTGTTGCTACTAACATGTCTCATCTTCCCCTTCCCTTTTGTGTCCAATCTCTGTCATGCCTGTCTTAAGTCATCACACCTCATCTTCCCCTCAATCTTCAATTTGTAGTCAGCCTTATTTCCTTTTGTATAGCTTTCAGTGGGCACACATCCACCTGTTCGCACTCGGCAATAACAAGTAGTGTAGTGTTGTAGTGTCGTCTTTTTTTTACAAACAATAATCAAGGTTGAAAGTGGAATTAAGCTTTTTAATCATAACATTCATCATATTTTATGTTTAAGTTGAATGTTAATCAAGAGCACCAAGAGTCCAATCATAAGCTCTTTGTGTTGAAATATTTTATTACTGTGTGATTAAAGTTTATTAAAAATGTAATCTGAGCAAAATCCAAATCAGTTGGAAGAATAAAACCCACTGAACAACTTTAAAAAAAAAAAGAAGAGAGAAGCTGTTTTGACAGCCTGACACAGGCTGGTACAGGGACATGCCTGAGGGGATAGGTCATTTTGAGATGCAGCCAAAATAGGGCTATGCTGGGAAATTAGGGAAAAACCAGGGATTAGATCAGATCATTTGAAGTAAGGATGTTGTTGTCAATTGTTGAAAAAAAGAAAAGAAAAACATTACCATGGGTCACCAATAGTTTCGAACATATTATTGGTTGAAATCTGAGGGAGGTCCCTGGGGTTTTTAAGACAAATGCATGCAGTTGACTTATTGGTCCAGAGGAGGCATAAGAAACCACTGAGGACAGGCAGCCGGCTACAGCTACCTGCCATTGCGCTGTCAAACGTGCGATCGCTCTGGAATTAGTCAGAAGAACCTTCCACCCTCTTAAAGTGCGATCAGGACTACCGACAGACCAGTCTCTTGTGCTTCACTGAGACCTGGCTTACCGAGGACATAGATCTGCAACTGGACAGCTTCAACATTGTTTGTTTTGACAGAGATGCAGCGAGAACCAGGAAATCGATTGGGGGCGGGCTCTGTATGGCTGTCAACAGTAAGTGGGCTACAAATGTTACAGTGAGAGAGACCGAGAGCTGCAAGCACTACGAACTGTTGACAGTGTCCTTCAGACCACATTATTTACCCCGAGAGTTCTCCCAGTTGACTGTGATTTTAGCATACGTTCCAGGACCTGATTTTAACACGGCAGCAGAGCGGATAGCTGACAGCTATCACAGAGCTGTCAATCAGACTGGAGCGCAGCCTGTGTTTCTCCTGGGGGATTTTAATCGCTGTGACATTACCTCACATCTGCCCGACCTGGAGCAATATGTCACCACTCCCACCAGAATGAACAATATACTAGACCTGTGCTATGGAACTATCTAGGGATGCACAGAATATTCGGTAACTGAATATATTCGGCCGAATATTGCAAAAAAACACACATTCGGTATTCGGTGGAATAAGTGAAAAGCAAGGCCGAATAATAGCGGCGTGTTTTGATAACGCAATCAAACAGCTTGCGGTGACGGACGGAGTAAAATGTCGGCAGTGTGGCGATATTTTACTCCGTCTATCAACGACTAAAAATAGTTTTGTGCGAGCAAAATAAATCATTCAGCACGCTGTGCGAGTGCAGAATTCAACCAGCAGCAGAAACGAAAGGCAAATCCCACCGGTTGTGGGTTGAACAGGGGGTCACAGACACAGACAGGAATACGTATTCCTGTCAAATACGGCGGCCATAGTGCTCCGCGGCGCAAGATAAGGCTTACCGGCGACGGAGAAGTCCGGCCCCAATAATGTCCTCTTCTTGCCGTCATGACTGCCCAAAAGTACCTGGACAGCCAAGCCGTGGCGTGACTGCCCAAAAGTACCTGGACAGCCAAGCCGTGGCGGCACACAGGTATGTGACGTGTCAGAGGACAAAACGAGCCGTTCACATTTCTCTCTTTGTGGCAGGTAACGGTCCACAAACCTCACCGCACTTTAGGGACTGTTCTTTACTTATGGAGGGACTGCTCTTTACAGTCAGGGGAG
>NC_065528.1:2697817-2708675 GCF_006386435.1 Epinephelus moara | reverse complement strand
TGATGTATTAAAGAAAAGTGATTTATCTTTTTATAAATGACAAAAGGCACATCTGTCTCATTTTTGCTGTGGTATTGTGATACTACTCAGAACTGTGATATTTTCACTGGTATCGTACCGTGGGTCCCAATTTTGGTACCGTGACAACACTAATCTGGAGGGGGTTCATCTGCAAAAACTAATGAAAAACTAAACAGCGGTATTCGGTATTCGGCTTCAGCTTCGGCCACAAATTTTCATTTCGGTGCATCCCTAGAAATATCCAGAACGCATACGTATCAAAGCCATGCCCCCCTCTCGGCCGGTCAGACCACAACGTCATCCTGCTGCTACCAAAATACAGATCACAGCTTAAAACAGGTGAGACAATAACAAAACCCATTAAAGTCTGGAATAGTGAAGCATCTGAAACGCTCTGAGGTAGCTTTGACTGGCTGCACAGACCCTGCCTCTTTTGCAGAAGAGCTGAACACCTTCTTCAGTATGTTTAATAAAAACAAAGCATCAGATAGCTTTAGCTGCCAGACTCTGACCAACAATCAAGCCCTTACTGTTGATGAGCAGCTGGTGACCTCCATCTTACAGAGAGTAAACCCACACAAAGCCTCTGGCCCTGACAGGCTCAGGGGCAGGGTGCTCAAAGGCTGTGCTGCACAGTTGGGTGCAGTCATCACCAGACTGTTTCAGCATCTTCTGGACTCTGGTTGTGTTTCCAGACAGTGGAAGGAGTCCTTAATAATCCCCATCCCAAAAAAGGCGCGTGCAAAGGACACTAAAGACTTCAGGCCCGTGGCCCTCACATCAGTGCGTTACAAATGCATGGAGGGAGTTGTGTGTGACTTAATGTCACATATGCTGTCTGAAAAAAAATAACATCACCTGTAGGGAGGGAATGAGTCTTTTTAAATATGCTGATGACATGGCCCTGGTGGCCCACGTGGACAGTATGGAGGCTCTCACCCAGTACCAACTGGCAGCCGACGACCTGGTCACAACTTTTAGTGAGAAATCACTAGAACTAAACATTTCAAAGACTAAGGAGTTGTGCTGTGTGGGAAGAGAAAGAGCAGCAACTACATTTCAGCTTTTTAAACCTTTGTTTATTCAGGGAGAGCGGGTGGAACAGATGGAGTGTTTTAGGTATCTGGGGACACAGATGGACACCTGCCTGTCCTTCCAAACACACTCTGACACAATCTACAACAAAGCACTCCAGCGCCTCCATCTTCTCAGGAAGCTGAGAAATTTTAATGTTCGTAAAAAGATTTTAATGATGGTTTACTGGTCACTCAGTGAATCCATTCTCAACTACAACTTTCTCACTACCAAACAGAAAACTAAATTCTCTCGCATCACAGATCAAGCCAGCAAAATAATTGGCTCACCACAAACTCCACTGTCCCATCTGTATGAGCGCTCTGTTATCAGGAAGGCCACCCTGATTACAGAGGAACCCTCTCATCCCCTCCATCATTCATTCAGTCTCCTCCCATCAGGCAGGAGATACAAAGTCCCGCTGGCCAGAAAAACAATCTATAAAAAATCATTCATTCCAAATGCAATAACAGCCCTCAACATTAGAGGAATTTCAGTGCGAATGCTGCTGGTCCTTTTCTTTTATGTATCAATGTGTGTTGTTTCTTTTCCATCCTATGTATGTTTTAGATTCTTAGGTCTTTTTATAATGTCTGTAAAGTCTTGCACGTGTAAATGTTATGTTGAGTCCTGTCAAAGAGGAATTTCTGGTACCATTTGGTTTAGACAATAAAGTATTTGTCTATTCTATCCTATTCTATTCTGTTCTATTCTGGTTTATGGACTGTTACTTTTGTAAACAAATAAACCTTTTTGCAACGGATTTTGGTCAGTTTCTGGGGTCCTTTCTTTTCAGAGTGCTTTTGAAACTTCACTGAATCAGCTCAGAATGCTTTTACAAAGTATTGATCAATGCCACAGTTTCACTTCATGGTCACAACAGTAGATTGTCAAACAGGTTGCAAGATCACTGTTAGATGCAACTTGATCATATCCTATTATTCTGATATCCAGCACTTCACAAATCTATAGCTGATTATGATGTTTTTATTAGAGCAAATGCACACAAAGACAAATTACAAACAAACAAGCATGCATATCTGACATGCAGCAGGCACCTGTCGCCACTGTGTAAGGGTAAGAGTTTGACAGTTGGATTGGTACCCAATCATCAGTGATGCAGATGACTATACCAGAATACTGGAGTGAAGAGGGAGCTGTACCTGAAGGTGAAGTACTTGACTGATCTATGTTCAAACTCTCAACTATGGTAACAAGTAGTGGGTAATGGCTGAAAGAATGAGATCTTGCTGAAATTATCTTTCTTTGCAGAGTGTCTTGACTTAGCCTTAGAGACAGGGTTGTGTGGAAGGAAGTTGTTTAGCAATGACTGTACAATAGTAATGCAAATGTTATAATATGTATAGTTCTAAATGGAGCAATTTTAGCCCACTATTTTTAAACTATAGGACATTACACCACCTTTAAAAATTTTAATTATCACATTGTTTTCCAACAGTGGTATTTCCACTATGCTCCATGGTTTGTTATATTTAAAGATCATAAATATATGGAATATTATTTCCATGTATTAATTGTTAATGATTTCACATAATTCAAAAGATCCTTTTCAAGATTAACAAATCACTGGTAAAATGTAAGGATTTCTTTTCAAAAGAAAACATAATCTGGCAGGTGTAGGACAAATCCTTGTCTCTTACTGGCTCTGCTCTGAGCGTTCATGTGATTGATCATAATCACTTGAGAGCTCCTCAGTTTACCTCTTACACTTTGCTGTGAAGAGCAGTAAGTTACTTTATAATGTCCTATTCTATTCACTCCTCACTCAGCACATTATGATATTTTGGGGTATTTTATGCCTCTACGCAATAGTGTCAGTAGAAAGATGAAGGGAATGAGGAGAGGGAGAAAGTGGATGGCCCAATACAAACTGGGGATGTTATGGTTTATAGTCAGGGCCAAAATACCCAACACACCAAGACGCCCCCTAAATTTGCTCTTAAGACAATGTCTATGTGTAATTCTTAAGAATTTTGTTATGAGCACTGGTCAGAAAAGCTCAGGCACAGATGTTTGACTTGTTCCTCACCTGACCGTTGTGTACTACAGTGATGTGTTTCTGGGCGTAGAACTCCATGGTGTCCACTGTCGCACCAGGGATACGGCAGGATGAAAACAGATACTCAAACTGCTTCATACACAGTGGCGTCCCTTTTATGTACTCAGCTGGTAGTGTGTCACTGGAAAAACACACAAACATTAAATACTACCTCAGCCATCAAATATCATTTACAATTTTGGCCATTGATGTCCCTGAAGCTCTCACATCCACTGGATGTTCAGGATGTGATGCACACACAATACTCCTTTATAAAGTTTGAATGGAAGTTTGAATATATATAACTGTCCTCAATAAGATGACCAAAAAACAGGGTTTTCAGGTTTAGCCATTTCTTTTTTTATGAATAGTTTTACCTATAGATTTCTGTGCAAAGTAAAAACACTAAAACTGATCCAAACCAAAGATGTACGGAGAGCAAATGTCTGAACTTGTTTGAACTTCTTGAAGTTCAAGTTTAACTTTCGACTGTAGATAAACTACAAACACCTGAGTTCAGAGAACTAATTTTATATCTCTGGCTTAAAAAAAGCATAGTACTACTTTCAGTCAGCAGTTGAAACCTCTGTTAATGTGTAATTTTACTGCTTCCTATGCTGTTTAATGTTTGAAGGTAAAAGGAACAAATTAATTGATAAGCTCCAGTTAATATTTATGATTACATTGCGTGAGCAAATCATGACAGAAGATAATGAAACTCCTAGGATGAAAAAGATCTTTGTGTCTGGTAAAAAGAGTTCATTTTAAGCTCATTACTCACTTGTCAATCATTGTCTTTAATTCCATTGCAGATGCTATGTGTTTGGCAGCATACCTGAAAAGAGAAAACATGGTTATTCATTTAAATGTTTGAAAGGAACTCCAAAAAGAGACTAATGTTATTAAGGAATTGTTCAAATTAGAGGCTTACTTTGTGGGGGGGTATGTGCGTATGTGTGTCTTGTCTGTTTACCTTATTTTTTCCTTTTTATCACTGTAGTCTATTTGGGGAAATAACCCTGCAGAATTTGATACACCTGCGAGAGGTTTTCGTGCAGCAAGAAATCCAGTCCTGACAAAGTCCTCTGTAAACTAAGAACAGTTACAAACTATAAGTGACACAAAAACAGACAAAAACAGATATAGTCCCTTGAGTTTGTAAAGAAGGTTTTTCATGGCACCTGTACTTCATATTAAGTGTTTCTGGACATAGTCTCCTTCCAAGCTAGTGGTGAAATAAACAAAATGCCTGAATAAAGTTGGTGACCAAACAAAGTGAAATGTAGTTCCTATTTACATGAGCGGTAACAGTGTCTTTCCCTTGTTTTCCACCCCTTCCAGGGTTGCATAGACTGCTACAGTTAAGGTTTGAATTTATATTGAAAGTTATAATCCTTAAAGTTTTAATTCTGGTTGAAACTGTAACTGATGACACCTGAGGTTACTGGTGGTCACATTTTATTATACATATGCGAGTTATTCTTGAAAAGACATCTGTATGATATCTGGGTGCAGCAAACACGCCTTGAACATCTCTGTCAGAAATGAAACAGAAGCAGAGCTGCAAAATTGGGCAGGGTTTTTATTAGTTACCTTTATACCATTTGAAAAGTTATTCCAATGCATCAGGTCCTCCTCTCATCCAACAATTGAAACTGATATGACACTACTAGGTTTGACATGTAATCACCATTAAAATTCAGTGACATTTCAGTTTATGACATCTACACTGTCCACTTATTATTTGGTAAGCTCTCATAAAAAGTCATTCATATAATGACGTTTTACACTGAGTGAAGAATTATCCCAAAGACCTTTTAGTATATTAACTGTGGTTTTGGGGTTGAGATTACTGAAAATGATGACACATTAAACTAGAAAAGTACTCAGCCTGCATCACAATTAGGTTATTTGCATCACTATCATTATTAGGTTATATACTGGTATGCCTTCACCATGGAGACACTGTGGTGTATTTATTTTGTTTTTATTTTGTACCAACACAGAATATAATATGTTGTTTTTTGTATTTTTCACTTTTTTTCCCAACACAGAACATTAATTTCAACTTTAGAATTACAACAATATTTAGCAAGTAGAACAAGACTTGCTTTCCGGCCACCAGATGGCGCTACAGAAATTGGAATTGCTGCTGAGGCTGTCAGATGATAGACTTTTATTATTTTATCCACTTTGCTTCAACCATTCACCACCAGAATTTTATCATCTGTTCCTTGTCCCATTATCCACCTTTCCTGAAAATTTTTATCAAAATCCGTTCATAACTTTTTGAGTTATTTTGCAGACAAACAAACAAACAAACAAACAGACCAACGCCAGCAAAAAAATAACCTCCTTGGCGGAGGTAATAAGTTGAATAAAGACTCAACCCAGTGTTGTGAGCATCTTGGGTTCACCTAATGACAATACAAATCTCTACTTTAATGTGAATCTTTGACAGAAATACAGAGCAGGAAGAATGAATGAACATATGTGATTATTTTGTAGCTGACCAAATTAACAGGAGGTGGCTTATCTTCACTCAACTCATATTTTAATTTATTTGACAATAACTGTATTGTAAAATCCTTACAGGCTGCAACTGTACTGTTCTATCTCACATACGCTCCGCCCTCCACTGGACTCTTCGGGTAATGCTCCTCAATAAGATGCATCCGCACACTGAGAAAAGCATAAACATAAGGCCCGTTTCCACTGAATGTGTCTATAAGGTCAATCCCAGGAGGTGAGTACATAATGAGCTCCTGATTTAGTAAACCAGGAGTTAAATAACTGCAGAATGTGTGAGGAGGTTACCCCATTGTCTCAATAAATGTGTCTATAGCTATTGGTGTAGTTGTTTGGCTCACCCAGTTCTCGGTGTTGCGTGCTTTCATCTCAAGGCTTCTCTGCAGTCTTTCTCCGACTCCTCCTGCTTTCCGAAACTCCTCCACCAGTTTTTTGGTTTGCTTCAACTCGTCCTCCTCCAGAATGGGCTCCATATAGCTGAGGTAGAGCTCACAAGTCTGCTGCAGAGGGGGGACAGGCTGACTGAGCAATCCCTTCTGCTGGGTCAGGTTTCTGCCAGGAACCAGGGTCACTGATACAGGTTTCACCAAGTGAAAGGGCCTCACCATCCCCACCTTTATGCGGGAGATACAACAATGTACTCAAATACATGTATAACTAGTTATGACAACAAGGAGAGGTTGTGATGAGAATCAGTCTCATGAGTCCACATATCTTGTACTCTCATTTGTTCCTATGTATTAAACTGTGAGAGTATTATTCATGTCAACAGGCTGAGGAAGCCACCAAAAGAAATTAAACAATCGGTTAGGTATACAGTTATTGGGAGACAAGTCAGTTTAAGGCTACTACAGTCACATATAAAGTCCACTTTTTCCATTTTTTTTTTTTCAAACTTTGCTTTTTGTAACCTCAGACAGGAAATGATTTGAACATTTAATCAATCAATCAATCAATCAATCAATCAATTTTATTTATAAAGCCCAATATCACAAATCACAGTTTGCCTCACAGGGCTTTACAGCATACGACATCCCTCTGTCCTTATGACCCTCGCAGCGGATAAGGAAAAACTCCCCCACAAAAAACCCTTTAACAGGGAAAAAAAAACGGTAGAAACCTCAGGAAGAGCAACTGAGGAGGGATCCCTCTTCCAGGACGGACAGACGTGCAATAGATGTCGTACAGAACAGATCAGCATAATAAATTAACAGTAATCCGTATGACACAATGAGACAGACCTCTTATGCGTTTTGAGACTTTGTTCCCAGACTAAGCGAGATTCTTTCAGTTTGGTTAATCGCTAATTCCTTTCAAATTTTTGCAATATTTGGTTTAATTCTGGTTTTTAGAGTTGTACCAAGGAGCGGGGGGTCGTTCATTCCGAAGGGTCGACATTCCGAATTCTGTTCCCTGAGTCCTGACAGTAGCCGTATTTCCCATGCATTTCAGCAATTTTCACCGGGGACGCATGCAAGTAATTCAGGCTGACATTAAAAAGCATGGCATATAGGTCCACAGTAACATATATATATATATATATATATATATATATATATATATACATATATATAATTATTATTATTATTATTATTATTATTATCATTGGGTCTTATAAGAGTGGGCTACAATGAGTACCGGGCCATCAAATCACAGCATCCGCAGTGAGAGGACACAGAATTGTTTGCGCTTTTACGCACAGGTCTAGGTGATCACGGATATTTGATGTGGGAAAGATTTAGCCAGATGTATTACCTGTTTTTAAGCGGTGCCGAGATACGTGGCTCTTCCATCCGTCCGCCCATCCGTCTGTAGCACGAGTCATGTGCGCTACTTACTTCACCACCGAGGTGTGATTTTTCAGCGAACTCAGGGGACACACGCAAGTAATTCTGGCGGACATTACCTGTTTTTCAGCGAACTCCGAGGTCCTCTGGTAATTTTATTAAAAAGCATAGCATATAGGCCACAGTAAGTTATTATTATTATTATTATTATTATTGGGCTATTATTATTATTCACTGGTTTATTTATTTATTTATTTATTATTATTATTATTATTATTATTATTATTATTACTATCATGTAATTATTGTTTTTATTATTAGGCTAGTAGTAGTAGTAGTAGGAGTAGTATTTGCAGTAGTGGTAGTAGTAGTATTGTTGTTGTTATTATTGTTGTTATCACTGAATGAGGGATTCTCATGAACTCTATGCATAGCCTATTTATTTAACAACATGACAAGACTTTCTAAGTGCAGCAGCTCGTTGGCTACCAACTCAATGCCGGGTTGTTTTCATAGGCCTATATAGCAAACGAAAATCGATCAGCACCTGGGTCTTACAAGAATGGGCTACAATGAGTACCGGACCATCAAATCACCGCATCCGCTGTGAGAGGACACGGAATTGTTTGCGCTTTTATGCACGGGTTTAGGCGATCACGGAGATTTGATGTGGAAATGATGTAGCTTTCACGACAGTTCTGATAGCCTTTAACCAGATGAATTCAGTCAGTGCAAAGGTTTGATGAATGAGTTAGTATTTAGACACACCAGATATATTATACAGATATACTGTGGCCAGACGTGCTACGGTAGGCTACGTATGATTTTGGAGTGTCTATTTCATTTGGCACATGTCTACACAGTTGAGTGCCTTTTCTTTTTCAAAAAATAAATTCAGAAATGTTTTCCATGTAGCCCATTTGGTCGATTTTATATTCCCCATAATTTTCCTTTACGAAAAAATGGGTCTGGGTTTTTATGGGTTAAACATTAACAAATCATGAAAAGGAATAAGCACTCAATCATACGTCAGAACTAGATCGAGGGTATGGTTAAAACAGTGAGTGGGTTTATGTACACCCTGACTGAAGCCAATGGAGTCTAATAATGAGATAAACGCAGTAGTGAGGGAGTTATTATCAACGTCAACATGAATGTTAAAATCACCTACAATAATAACTTTACCTGATTTAAGAACTAAGGTAGATAAAAACTCTGAGAATTCAGATACAAATTCAGAGTACGGGCCAGGAGCACGGTACATTACAACAAATAAAATCCAGAGGTCCTCCAGCACCGGCCTTTTAATTGTTCCAAAAGTGAGAACAAAAACCCACGGGGAGGCTGCATTCAGCCATTATGGCCCTCACTTATGGAACAGCCTGCCGGAGAGCATCAGGACTGCAGTAGTCTCGCTCACCAGACCTTTTTCAAGAAAAGAAAAGTCTGGCTGGGCCGACTCACTTTGAGATTGGAGAAAAAAACGCCCCGGCTGCTTGTACTTCTTTCAACCAATCACAATCGTTCTGGGCGGTGCCACAGCAACGGTGCGCTTGCAAAAATATTGCCGGGGGGAAACAGGTTTTGATGTAACACGCCCACAAAAATATCACCTACAGGACGTGAACCATGGCAGAAAAATGGCTACATCCCCACAAGATCAAACACCGCAAAAGTTAGTAAAGGACGTGTTGAAAACTGCTACACAACCGGAGGTGGTAGGGCGGGACTTCAGCGGGTAGCTCGTTCCGCCCAATGAGAGGCTGATCTCTGTAGCGAACTTCCACCCACTCAGACTAGGACTGCAGAGACTGTTGATGTTTTTAAGAGGAGGCTCAAGACTCACCTTTTTAATGTAGCTTTTAACTGATTTCTTTTACTCTTTTAATTCTTATATTATATGTTATTTTAATTTCTAATGCTTTTAAATGATTTATTTTTAATCTTTATGCATTTCATTATTATTATTTCTAAATCTTCATTTATTTATTTATTATTATTTTATCTCATACTTGTTTTATCTTATCATATTGCCTTTTAGTCTTTTAGTTTTTAGCTCCAGTGTTTCCCCGGTCTGCCCGCGGGGTCGTCGTCCTGGAGATCCCTCAGGTCCGGTGGACTGGGGAGCTCTGCACCATGTCCACCCTAGTCTATCTGGGTCGGGGTGGTCTCTGTGGCGGTGCTCCCTGTGGCCGTAGGCTGCCTATAGGTGGTTCTGTCCTCACCTGGTTCCTCAATGCCCAGCCATGTTATTGACTTGTGTGTGTGTGTGTGTGTGTGTGTGTGTGTGTGTTTATATGTGAGGGGGGGGGGTTCAATATGTATGTAATATTTTTGTTGTATGTTTTTATTCTGTGAAGCACTTTGTGCTGCATTTTTAATGTATGAAAAGTGCTATACAAATAAAGTTTGATTGATTGGCAAAAAATTTGATAAAATGATAAAAATAAACCTAAAAGTGCCAAAATGGGCTCTCTAGTGCCACCTAGACACACAAAAATGGCCACTGCGGCCTGTAGGAATGTCGTAGAAAGATCAAACCAAAACTGGCTTGTTCGTCTCATCGAGACCTACAAATCACTGACACCCCTGACCTAAATCCAATAGGAAGTGAGCTATTTTCCCTTTCATAAATTCTCTTTTTCTCACCCAGACACACTAAAATGCCCAGTGGAAAGGGGTCTAAAATCGTCTAAAAGTTAACGTGAGCTGGAGGCCAAAACAGCGGGAGTCCGAGGTCCTGCCCAACACTGCTTGCAGCTTTAATTTTTCTCGTTTTAGTTGTTTGACAATGGAAAACCAGGATTGTACAGTAAGTGATGTAATTGGATTTAATTTATCAAGCCTAGATTTGGCTAGATCTTTATTCTTGTTCTTTTGGAATATCTTGCTCATTAATCTCCATGAGTTTCTACTTAGGATTTATACTATGATCACATCAGTGTTGGGATTCACAGGACCACAGATGATTTATCATTTGGTAAAATCTAAACTGTAGATTTAAAGGCTTTTTCCTCTGCATGCTCTTTGTCTTCAAACAAAGACAGCTAGGTGACACCCATCTCCACAGGAGATCTCACCTCACACCTCAGTGAGACTCAAGTCCCAAAACTTGATTGGACAAGACCTTTTACAGTGACATGTGACTCTGTGATGTCACAGGCCTGCAAAGATCTGCTCCCTTCCAACAGATCTTTCTTTTGCCCTGGAGCTTCAACAGCTCACACCTCTCTCTGGCTGGGCCTGGAACAGCCCAGAGGACCAGACCCTGGCTCCATAGCCCCAAACCACTAAAGGGAGGGCAACTGATCACAGACTCTCTTGCAAACACAAGGTTTGCAACTAGCTTTCCAGCAACAAGGAACTAAGTGAGTTAGCACCCAGCGTC
>NC_065528.1:2683051-2697379 GCF_006386435.1 Epinephelus moara | reverse complement strand
AATTCACATGCCTACGTGACTACAAAGAGTAACGTTAATGATATTTCGTGCAAGACTGTCATGTTGTAATTAAGTTTATTTCATTCACAACCCGTTGCGGTGTTCAGCAGACTGTCGGTGATGTGTGGCTGTTAAATGTGCAGCTGCTCGAGTGATATAACACCACGCACACACACACATACACAAACACATTTGCCCATCATTAATTGTCCTGCATGTCATGTGAGTGGAATGTTTAATAGGCTGTAGGTAATATTAATATTAATTATTATTATTACTTTCATTAATGTTGTTGTAAGCTACTGTCATTACCGTCTGTCCTGCATCTCTCTCTGTCTCTCTCTCTCTGTCTGTCTCTCAGCTTTGATCAGCGAATATAATGTGACTTGGGATGTACGGCAAACGCTGGCTCCGTTATGCAGCAGATCCAGCTGTGCCGCCCATAGGTGCCGCCGTCACCAGAATAGGTCGTCGCTTTACGTGACGCTTCAGAGTAAGGCCGTCTCTTATCAGCAATCCTCGCTCCTCACTCCTAACTCCTGACTCCTTAAATGTTTTCCTAAGTGGGAGGGACTAAACAGTTAGGTAAGGTGGCTAGGTTAGGTGGTTAGCAGTAATTTTAAGGGACTTGGGACATACCCTTTGTCCTGACCACACGGTCAGACAAACACCTCCCCCACCTGGAAGCCAAACTTGATTCGGCCATTTTGGTAGTTCTCTATTGTCAGCCATTTTGTTTTGTAGGCCAAACGGCTCCTTGATCACCACACCCGCCTTTGCCTTTCTCTTCTTTCTCTCTCTCTCACACACACACACACATATATACACACACATATACACACCAAGCTTGTATATAGTTAGTTAGAATTTGTAGTAGAAGTAAAGTAGGAGTAAGGACCAACAGCCGAGATCATCTTTTATGTTTGAGTTAATGGAGCCATAATTCTTAACATATAATTTTTCACCTGTTTGTGTTATCCAGATCCCCAGATATTTTATAGCATCAAGGTTCTAATTAAAGGGATACTTTTCTTTAATTTTAGCACCTGGGGTAAAGAAAAAAGATGAAACTTGCGTTTTTTTGTATGTTTAGTTTATATCCAGAGTATCGACCATAGGTCTCAAGGAGATCAGTGACATGAGAGAGACTATAGTCTGGATTCCTTAAATACAGTAGGACATCATGCGCATATAACGCTATTTTATGTTCTGTATTATCTATAACTACACCTTTAATATGCTGCTTTTGTCTGACTGCCTGTGCTAGTGGCTCTATAAAAAAGACAAACACTGTCGGACTCAAGGGACATCCCTGTCTTGTACCTCGTGTTAGCTCAAAGCTATCTGTAAGACGACCGTTTACTCTTATTCTGGCTACAGGCTTAGAATACAGAGCCTTTATACATTTAATTGAATCTTCAGAAAAAACAAATCTCTCTAATACCTGAAATAAAAACTGCTAGCCCACGCAGTCGAAAGCTTTCTCGGCATCCAAACTCGTCAATAGCATACTTATTTGCCTCTTTTCAACATGGTGCAGAACTTGGAGTGCAGGTCTGATATTATCTTGTGTTTGGCGTCCCTTCACAAAACCTGTCTGATCCTTGTCAATCAGCTCTGGAACAAATTAGTTAGGTCTATTGGCTACAATTGCAGCATAAAGTTTGTAATCTCGATTCAGAATTGAAATTGGTCTATATGAGCTACGTAGTTCTTTATTTTTGCCTTCCTATGGTATTATTGATATCAAGGCTTGATTCCATAATGGAGGGATAATTTAATTTTTAAGGGTCCAATTAAAGGAGGAAAGGAGAACAGGCTTTATCTCCTTAAGGAATGTCTTGCATCACTCCCCAGGCAATCCATCATTTCCCGGTGTTTTGTTATTTTAAAGTCTGCCTATTACTGTATCCAGTTCTTGTTCTGTAATTGTCTTGGTCATAAATGTGTTTTGAACTTTTCCTATTGAGGGTAAATCTAATGTATTTAAGAATGCATATGTGTCATGGGTGCTTTCTTGACTTGGTTGTGTATATAATGTTTTATAGTATGATACAAATGACTTCTCTATTTCTTTAAGATTATTTGATATCTTCCCTGTTTTGGTGTCTTTATTAGGTATAAAGTTTAAAGCCTGCTCCCTTCATAGCCTCCTTGCTAGTAATCTTGTAGCTCTTGGACTGACTTCATAGTAATTTTGTTTTAGAAATTTGTATTTTTTCTCTATTTCCTTGTTATATAATAAGTCGATAACTTTCCTTACTACTTTAATTTGTTCCAAGTTCTGATGTGTTGCATCTTCTTTATGGCCTTTCTCTAAATGTTCAAGTTTCTGTTCTAATGTTTTAAGTTTATGTTCTTTTGCCTTTTTTATTACAGAGCTGATCGCGATGATTTTTGCCCTAATGACGGCTTTTAAAAATGCATCCCAAAGCATAGTTGGATCCACCTATAATTATGGTCTATGTCTTAATTTCAGCTTGAATTTGCTCAATTACCATTTTATTATTGAGCAAGCTTGTAGTTAGTCTCCAACTTGCTTCCTAGGTCTGCTTTCAAAATGAAGAATTAAATAAATTGGTGAATGGTCTGACACATCCATGGGACCAATGGTGCATTCTTGCATTCTGTGTCTATCAGTATAAGAAAGTAATCTATTCGTGAATATACTTTGTGTGATGCTGAGAAAAACGAGTAGTTGCAATCCCATGGATGCACCTCCCTCCAAATATCCAACAAACCGGTAAAAAAAGGCCCGTTTATTTGAGCACTCCAAAAACTCCGGTAACACTCCAGGGGGTAGCATGTAAAAGACTCCGTCCTCTGACTCTTCTAGCGTAACACACACTTCACACACACATACTCATTTACATTACCAAGCGGGGACAACTTCCGCCTTTCTGCTCCAACACTGACTGACAGCTGACTCCACTCATTCACACTCACCACTGCCCCAGGGCCACATACCATATGCTATTTACAGAAATAGCACTGGTGATCTGAACCGGTCAGTGGCGAAAAAAAGCACTTTTATACGGGACGCATTTGCCCCCATTACCGTTTTAGCTCGTTTCGCGGCTCAATACTGAACCAATTTTAGAACGAGTGGTACCCATGAATCATACGCACACATACACATGGGGAAATAGAGCCCAGATTGAAAAATACCGAAGTTGTCCTTTAACTGTCCTATCTACAAAGGCAAAAATGCCCAAAAAATATCTTTAAAAAAAAACAAAACATTGTTGTGAGGTTGAACTACTTGTTCACAGACAGTACAAATAAGCCGTATTGGCATTCCTCTGGTGTGCAAGTCCCTGGATGCCCCCATACATAACAAACAGCCCAACTCCATTATAGTTAGAAGAACAGAGAGCTTTCCTTGGTGGTGAAAGGCTTTATCAACATTGTGTGAACTCATTTGGAACGGGCTTGAATTAATTAAAAGTTTGAATTCATTAATATGTATTAGTTCCACCCTCTAGCTTGAGCATACCATGGGTGGTAGAGACCCCGAATAAAAATTAAAATCAACATATAAAAACAACATGTAATTATAATCTAAAACATTAGAATACAGGTAAACACTAGTTTTGTGCAAGGATTAAGAAATATGCGTACCCAAATGGTAACGTTTACTTACCAGAGTTTTGCTGCAAATTCTCAACATTGTGCTTTCAGAGAAACTCCCACAGATTAAGGCTGGACACTATTTACCTCTATAAAGGTTTTTTTTTGTCTTTTTTAAAGATACAGATAGGTAATGTTTCTGCTATATGAGAGGAGTTTGTAACCACTGCTCTGCTGCCAGCTCTTAGAGACTATTTAACTTCAACTGAATATAAAGACCAGAGAATGTTTGTTTGTACAGCAATGATGTCACAAACTGTGAAAGGTATATTTATTTTTCAACCTTATACGGTTTGTGTGGCTAGAAGCTTTAAGGCTAACCTGAGGGCTTTCCCGATTATTTGTCCAAGTAAGCAGTATCTGAACTTAAGAAGCCAGGAAAGTTGCAAAAAACGAGACTTATCCACTTGTGTAGGATCTGTAAGATCTGGGCACTATTCTTCGTACACGGCTGACTATTTTATGTAGATTAACAATTTCACTGAAGTCTGGATATTTTGGTTTGAGTGTACAAGTGCCAAGATGGGTGTCATATGACACTTCAAATTGGTTGAATGGGAGGCATAAGCATTGAAATTTAATAAAAGGCTGTTCTCATAAACTGCTCATATGTTTTCCTACGAAAAGTAATGCACCCAAATTTGTATATGTGGCCGGACCGTGGCTCAGCTTTGATTTCGTTTAGAAGATTTTACTATTTTTGCTTCAACACAACCAAAAGCCCACAGGTACTTTATGATACAGTAGATGATGAGCAGAGACAAAGAATTCCCGCAAGATTACAAAGTTTATTAAACAAATTAATAAGACAAGAAAAAGGTATATATTAAAACAGGAATCCTATTAAAAGCTAGTATCAAAAAAAGGTAAGAGCTACATAAAAATGCAAGTAAGTACTAGTTAAAGCAACCTTTCTTGCATTTCACACAGCACTTAGAAAATAAGGATAAGTCAGGATTTAAAATTGATCATCTTGAGGATTATGCAGGGTTGTGAGAGTCTGAGGATGAGGGGAGGATGAAATACTGCTATGGTCAAAACCATAATTGTAAGTGTGTGTGTGTGTGTGTGTGTGTGTGTGTGTGTGTGTGTGTGTGTATGTGTCTTTTGAAGGGAATGACCCTGAAGGGGAACGTAGACAGTCTGACACATCTACAACTGAAGTGACATGTTGATGCTGCCGTTAAGATAAGCCTGGATAAGCAAGGTATGGACAACAAAAACTATAAAGGAGCTCTGAGCATTCTCTTTAGTTTTTAAGATCATCACACCAAGAAAAATCCCAATTGATTGTGTTGATATTGCCACAAATCTATTTTAGGTTCGGTAGTTTGGTCTCCGATGAGGGTGTCCAGACCACGCTGGACTCCTTCAAAGCCTAGAACCCTGATGCCTGGCCGAAGGACCAAGCCAGTCTACTGACTTTTGGAAATGAGAGCATTGCAGAGCTGGCAAGGCACGACAGTGTAAGAATACATTTTAAAGCAATATGATGCAGTTTTCACATTTTTGGAACAAAAACTGCACTGTATTGGTGTTAATGGGAGAATAGTCACTCGTGTAACTCAATTGCTCTCTTCTATCCTTCAGAGCTGGTTGTGATATTCCTGCCATTATGGAAGAATGGCAAGGTCTCAAAATACTCATTAGCGAGAACTTAAGTGACAAGAGCTACACCGACCTCTGGGAGCTTCTTCTTACAAAAGACCCCTACAAGAGAGACTACAAAGTAAGTAAAAGTAGTCAGCCCTACTTAAACACATTCCTGTTTTTTGTATGTGTATTGTTTTTGAATATTGAGAGGTGAGGGTTAAAAATTAAAATTGTTCTCCCCTTAGAACATACTGGAATTGGTTTGGATCACGTTGGTGCTGCCCATCTCTGAAGCCCAATGTGAGAGGGGGTTTTCGGCCAGAATTCGACCAGAAACAGCCTGTCGGTGTCCACGACAGAAGACCTGATGCAGATCAGCCTGGAGGGGCCTCCGCTGGAGAGTTATGATTCAAGTGCAGCTGTAGAACGATGGCTTAGCTCCAAGCGGGCCAGGCAGCGACCAGATAATGTAGACTGCTGGACAACGGACATTCTTGGCGTTTAAATGGACTTACCAAGGTTGTTGTTTTGTTTTTTTTTAATTTATAAACTCATACCATTTACTGTATACCATTTATGAACTCATACCATTTGCTGTATACTTATATTCACAATTAATAAATATTCTTAATATTCTTACACACATTTACATTGTGTGTGTTTCCATTTTTGTTATGGCGAAGAGCCAGTCGTAACATTAAAAATTAAATTCTGCAGGGTTAGGGTTAGGCTAAATAAAGTACTTTATTTGATTGAAAATGTCCCCTTTATGAAAATTGCTGAATGTGTGTACTAAAAAATTTTGTACGCTATTTTTCAGCATGGTAGCACAGTGCTACTTGGAGAAAAGGTAAGCGTTGAGCCCTGTGAACGGAGGAAATTCGACACCAGCGTTGTAACAGCCATGTGGATCCAACACAGCCAAGCCAAACAATGCTGCCGACGCGGAACTCAGGCTCCAGGAAGAAGTAGGAGGACGCACATCCGAGCTGGGTAGCCCTCCCCCAGGTATAGCTTTGCATGGCACTGCCCAGTAATCAAGGTGGAATAGAATGATTGCTCCAACGATTGCTCCCAGCTCAGCGGCATTCAGTGGGCAGGGAGCAAAGGAGGGAGCCTACACTGCCATTCACACTGGTCCAATACACACAAAAACAACATGAGTGGAGACGAGCTGTGCCATCCTACCACATAATGTTACAACCAAGACAGTCAAACGCAACCCCAGAGTTTTAAAACTCAACCGGAGTCAGTGATGACTGATGAGTTTTAGAATAAGGTTACAGTGCTAATGTTAGATAGTAGCGTTAACGTAACTAGTAAGTGGAAATGCACAAGGAAGATAACGTTAATGTTTCAGAGGCTACACTACAGTAGGCTAACGTTAGCCATTAGCAACTGGATGCTGTGTTGTCATAATGTTATGAACTGTACTGAACATACTTTATTTGTCATTTTTATGCGCAGCACAAAAACGAAATGACATTTTGTATTCACCTTATTTTTCACAGAAACATGGAGGCAAAACAGAACGCATCCAGCTTCCGTTTTTTTTGTGCGACACTTCCGGTCCAGCACTCTTGACCGCTGTGTAAATGGGAATCGCCTTGTTGAGTTTAGCTATATATATATATATATATATCACATTTGTCACGTCACTATATCACCGTTTAGACTAATCTGATGTTTGTGAAGTCTATAAACACAATGATTGAACAAACATTACTATTTCTGTGTGCACATTTTGTAATTTGTTATCGTAGATTAGCTGGGCTAACCGTTAGCTGTTGTAGTTTCATGTCGTATCCAACAACGGGAGGCTTTTAACAGATGACGTCCTGATGTTAGCTTTGCTGCTGCTGTTAGCTGTCCCAGTCAGCTGCAGCCACTGAGGCTTTCTAGACATCGTGATTTCCCAAAACTGAATATATACCACACATAGCAACACAAAACTGCTTTGCTAGCTCAATCATGTTGTAACGGCTGGATGATTGATGCGTACATGCTGACTCGGGTGCTATCAGAGCCGATCCACACATCACTATGGCTTAATAATCAACTCAGTCAATAAAAACAACCTGTCTTGTGTTAGGAGTGTATGTCGCTGACAGAAAGAAAGAAGAAAAGAAAAAAAGATAGAAAAGCAGCGCACACCTCACATATTTATTTCTCACAGTTGCGCACACGTTTGGCTGGCATGCAGAAGCACCGTCTGTGTGTCTGTGTGTCGAGGGTGCGAGCTGCAGCTTCAGCTGCTCAGGTAGAGAGGCTGTTTAGCGCTGTGTTTTTTCGCTGATTCGGTTCTGCAGGTTCTCTGCTGGTACACTGGAGACGGGGATCAAGCAGTTTGTCTCACTCGGGATAAATTGTGCTTTTTTGGTTCATAGTTTTTGATTGACGTGCGATTTATTCGCGTTTAGGGGGAATTATTTTTACCGGCAATTACCGGATAACGGAAACATGGGCACAGTTATCTATATAAAATACACAGACTAACTAACTAACTAACTGATTGACTAACATAAACAATTGAAAATTGGCTTGTACCGTTAGCTCCAGTAAGGGAAAGTGAAATAATCTCTCTGTAAGTACAGATAAGGAAATGATTATTGATCCCAGGAGGAGGAAAAGGGAGCACATGCCACTACACATAGGTGAGACAGAGGTAGAGAGGGTGAAAATGTATAAATTTCTTGGCACCCACATCAGCGAGGACATCACCTGGTCTCACAACATTAAGGAATCCCAGCAGTGACTGTACTTCTTAAGAAAGCTGAGGAAATTTGGCATGCCAACCAACATCCTCAGTATCTTTTACAGATGTATAGTCGAGAGTGTCCTCACCAGCTCAATCACAGTTTGGTATGGAAACTGTACTGCTCAGGACAGGAAGGCTCTCCAGCATGTGATAAAAACAGCACAACTCATTTCAGGAGCAGCCTTTCCTACCATCCAGGACATTTACAACAGCAGGGTCATCAGGAGGGCCCACAACAAGGGCAGTGCAAACCCCAACCACAGTCTTTTCACACTTCTGCCATCAGGCAGACTCTACAGGAGTGTGAAATCCAGGACAAGACTGATCAACAGCTCCTACCCACAGGCCATCAGGCTGCTGAATAGCAGCATGAATGACTGTAAAGAGTAGAACAAGACTTAATATGACTTTAGCAACTTCGTAAGTTAGAAGTGTTTGATTAGTCCTAACTACCTCTGTCAGACAAACAATGCAGGTGTGGAAAAACAAATATAATTTAGAACAGTTTGACAGTTAGTTACATCATGACAGTCCAGTACAGACAAACCTTCTCTGGTGTTTACATTCTGTAGAAGTCAAACAGTCTATTTACATATAAGTATCTTTAAAACAAAAAACAAACAAACCCCCCCCCCCCCCCCCCCCCAAAAAAAAACAGGTAAATAGCATCTAGCCTCAGTCTGAGAGTTTCTTGAGAAGCACAATGTTGACATTTTGCAACAGAGCTCTGGTAAGTGAACAACACCATTTGGTACATATATTTGTTTATTTATTCACAGAAGTAGTGTTAACTACCCTGCATTCATATGTCTTACATTATCACTACATTTTGTTTGGATATTT
The DNA here is from genome assembly GCF_006386435.1 of Epinephelus moara. NCBI lineage: Eukaryota > Metazoa > Chordata > Actinopteri > Perciformes > Serranidae > Epinephelus > Epinephelus moara. The sequence continues at coordinate 2,688,555 of NC_065528.1, read as the reverse complement.
TTTGATGAATTCTTGCACTGGGTCTCTACTGCCTTGACTGTTATGTTTAAACGAGAGTGAAGAACTTTTACATAAATAAACTAAGTTTATTTATATGTAATGCCAGTGAAGTCTTTCATCACCAGGGAAAGCTCTCTGTATTTATCAGTTTACTGGAGTTGTGGTGTTTGTGATCTATGGCTACAGTCCTGCACTGGTGCACCACAGGAATGCCTAGCAGAGGTGTTTATCCTGGCTCTGCGTACTACCTGTATTACCAAGCACCTTGAAAGGTAGGTAGGGGGAGAGATCACAGCAATGTGGTATTATTCAGGCTGTTCTCATAAACTGCTTATTTGTTTTCCTGAGAAAAGAACCCAAATTCAAACATATCCCACATATTTTGAAAGGCTGTGAAAATGTGATCATTGCGCTGATGGTAGTACAAAAGGAAGTGGTCCTGAGCGGTCTTGTAAGGAGGTGGTGGATGGGTCACCAAAACCCAGACGTTCCCCTGGGACTTTCACCTGGATTCATGTGTTCAGAACTGTGTGAACTTTGAGTCATTTGAAGGTTAATTCTAATCATGTTTCTTTTTCTAAACCTAACTACAGTAACTTTATTTGCCTAAAAGTAACCTCCATAACTTTACATTAAATACATAACTGTTCTGAATCCCACTGCTTTTCTTAAGCATGTCAACAGTTTTTGTGTGATTGATCTCACTGCCAGAGAGTGCTGACAAAGGTTTCACACTCCAGCTTTAACTTTTATTGGAGATGGATAAGCTGAAGTGAACAAAAAAAAACTGGTCAAAGAGTTTTGGAAAGCAGGAGTCGGAGTAAGACTGCAGAGAGATCTGGAGATGAAAGCACGCAACACTGAGAACTGTGTGAGCTCAAAAACTACACCAACAGCTGTAGACACATTTACTGAGACAATGTGAGTGATCTCCTCACAGATTCTGCAGTTAGTTAAGAAAAAGAAGAGGAATACTTTATTTTATCCCTGAGGGGAGATTCAAGTTTTTCCACTCTGTTGTTATTTATGTTACATACACAGAGGCCTGAAATACACCCACATGCACAAACAGGACCTATACATATGCATAATAGACAGATGTGAGAGTGAGGGGTGTTGGTGAAGATTTTTAGTCATCCAGGTCATGGTAATCCTAAGTGCTATATCGTAGGCAACTGGACTTGCTTGATTTCAGGCCTCTGTGTTATATAACGTCTTCTTGAAGACGTTTCACCTCTCATCCAAGAGGAAGTGTGACAGGACTACGAGGGTTAGATTTACTTTTGTTATTGGCAGTTTAGCCACCAATGCACAGAAACCAGGATCAGATACAACACTGAATGGCTATGAGTATTTCACGATGAAATCCACAAGTGCCTCATCAAGCTGTTGCTTCCTGGTCCCTGAAATAGTAGAATAATGATTAGATTAACTTAGCTTTCCATAGAAATGTAGTAGGCTGACTGGGAAAACATTTAAGTGTTATAAGTATAAACAGTTTTTATCTTGTGTGAGAGAGCGACTCTGTCTGCGCACATGTTACAGGCCTCAGCATGAGCTACCTGTTGACAGAAGATGTGTCCTGTGTTGTACAGGAAAAGTAGTGACAAGAGTCGTCGGTTTTGTTCGTCCCACAGGCTGCCCTCTGTATTTAGGATTTGTCTTTCTCTCTCACAATATTAAACATAATATGTTCCACAATTCACCAATACCCAACATCACAAGTGATGAACTGACATATTACTGTTAGAATAACATACAACTTGTAACTTCTACATCTTGGTCTGTTATTACCAGTAATGGTTAAGTTACAAAATACTACTGTAGACAGTTAATGTGTACTCAGACTCACATTCTTTTATTGCTGCTTTAACCAGCTTTCAAGATATCTTATCACACTAATCCCTTAGCTTGGCTTGTTTAAATCAAAAGCCTGGAGCAGCTTACTACAACTAGATCTCATTTTAGGGGATACTCCCTCTTGTGGTGGAGTTGGGGAAACGCACCTTACCAAAACCCATAAAGGAAACACATTTAAATCTGGCCTTTTTCATAGAAAAATACACAAAATAATTGAACAACTTAACAATTGTGACCGTACATTTGTAGGTGTCACACATACACACACACAGCGCGTTGGACCACACACACACATACACTATGTCATGTTTCATACACTGTGTTTCATACGCTGTTTCATACACTGTGTCGTGTCATGTGTTCTTTTACACCGCAACCTCCACTCCAAAATAGTAACAATAGCGCAGTCAGTGGTGCCCACTTGTTTGTAATACTGCATGGAACACACAAACAAACATTACACTCACCTGATGGGGTCAGGGTACCTTCAGGCAGTTCGTTTTTTCGTTTTAAACCAAAAACGAAAAAACGGAAATACCATGGTTTTCCCGTTTTTTCCTTTTTGGTTTAAAACGAAAAAACGAGAAAATGGAGCCGTTTTTCCGTTTTTATTGTCAGAATTAAAAAACGAAAAACGACAAAACAAAATTCAAATAACAGCCCGATTTTGATTTATTGCAAATTCATTTTTTCATTTATTGTTTTGGACAAAAAGTAGAACTGCTGTGACATCAGAGGCGGAAGTAACTTCAAAATAAAAGAAAGGAAGATAAGCTTGCCTAAAACTTATAAATATCCTATAAAACTTTCCCATGTATCTTTTATTTCCACTTACACCTGATGTTTTGCGCATTTTGAAAAGCTGCCTGCCATTGCTGTGAGGAACTTTTAATTCATAAAAATAGAAATAAAATGTTATGATAGAAAATTTTATGGCTACAGTAAAACTTGTTGTTCAACCATAACGTTGCTGTTCAGAGACTAATAAAGGAAATCGTCATGCATATTGTTCCCATGAAGGACGTATAGGGATTCCCTCAAAGGTTGTGTTTTAATATTCATTCGCCGAATTGTTTGCAATAAAGTAATTGAGGATATAATAAATTATTGTGTGTGCTGCGCTGTTTTCTCCATAACGCATTGTTGTGTCAGTCAAGTGTCAAGCTGATGTTTGTCCTTTTTACCAGCAGATGGCAGTAGGCCTATGGATTTATTTGCTGTCATTGAAAGCCTGGTTTTCTCTTAGTTTCTGTTGGATTATACAGACCTGCAATTCTTCAGGTTATTGATACGGACAATTCAAATTATATGTAGCATATATTTACTTGTATTCTTTTATATTGTTGTATCACATAGGTCTATGCATTGTTGGCAGAGATGGGCAGCATTTTAATTACATGTATTTAAAATGTTTTATCACCTACTATGACAATAGAAATGTCATACAGAAATACATCCTGTGCCTTTTTTCAAAATCTGATTAATCGAATAAAATAATCAATGATTAATCGATTATTTTTTAAAAATATATAAGTTAGTTGCAGCCCTAACTGTATGCAACACATCTGATTCATATTATTTTAACCTGTTAGTGTTTCTTGCAGTGTCCCTCATAAATAAACTAATAAACACATTAATACAAACACCTTAGCTACTATTGAACATTTGAATGTGATAAGGAACCTTTAATGTTCATATGAAGGCAAGTGAAGGAGCTGCTATGTTACGTTCTAATAACCTTTCCTATTTTAATTTAAACTTTTTTATGTCAACCTCCCAGTGAGGTGCAGTTTCCTCATCGCTGCCCTTTGCATTGAGGCCCTCCAGACTAGACCGCTATGGACCGCTACGTCTTTGGTTTGCAGTCCGTTGACCGCCAGTAAAACAAGGAATAAGCAGCCACCGAAAAACATTGAAGAAGCTGCCGAAAAACAACTCACCTGATTTAGACAATGCAAACTTTTTTGAACAACTCACCTGATTTAGACAATGCAAACTTTTTTGAACCCACCTCTTAAAAGAATCAGAACAGGTATCGTTAACATTCAAACAATGCCTGATCCTAGTGCTTTTCCTAAAAAAAATCGATTCACATGAAAATCGCGATTCTTTTCTTCAACGATTCCGAATCGATTCATTAATGCAAAGAATCAATTAAAAAAAAAAAAAAAAAGCACTAGGATCGGGCATCGTTTGAATTTTAACGATTCCTGTTCTGATTCTTTTAAGAGGTGGGTTCAAAATGTTTGCATTGTCTAAATGAGGTGAGTTGTTTTTCGGCTGCTTTTTCGTTGTTTTTTCGGCGGCTTCTTCCTTGTTTTACTGGCGGTCGACGGACTGCAAACCAAAGACGAAGCATGGATGAAAATTGTTTACAAACTGTTTAGGGGAATCGAAATTAAAACTTCTTAATGATTCTGATGAAACTGAAATGTTAAAACAGGTTCAATTCGATTCTCGATGCCCAACCCTAAGCAGCACTTCTAATTTATTTTTTGATAACTTGAATCTATTATTCTTGAAGTCACTGAGAATTCAGTTTTCATTTGTGCAAGTTAAGCATGAATAAATGTTACCTTTTGTCTTAAGTTTGCCTTTGTATGTTTGATTATTGCAATCAGTTGATCTGACTTTTTTAGATATAAAAATGACATAATTTTGTACATACTTTACTCTGCTTTCATGCCATAATTTTCCACACTGTCTCTCTTCGTGCACAGCAGACTGGAGTAGAAATTAAACACCCTTATGTACTGAATCAAGAATCAATTTTTGAACCGGGAATCATTTTGAATCAAGAATCGATTTTGAATCGAATCTTGACCCCAAGAATCAAAATGGAATCGTGGGGTACCCAGAGATTCACATCCCTAGTCATCATGGCTCAGGCAGGATGAAGATGGGGCCTCCGCGCAGTATGTGCTGCTCCTGAGAATCACTGGTCCAAACCTCCTGGTGGACACGTCCCAGGCAACGCTGAGCACAGCAAGAGTCTCCTGACCGTTTCATTTTTAATTCCAGCCAGGACAAAACAGGAGGTTTTTTTTGTGTTCATTGAAAAGTAAAGATTTGTTATCAAACTGCTTGTGGTCCCCACTTTACGCATGTTGTGGTCAACACAAGCCTGGCCTTAATACTTTAACTGGTACACACTACATTTTGAATCTGTCATTACTGTGCCACTTAAATAGTATTCAGTTTGGATCATTAGATTAGTTATATTCAAAGTATAAACAAACTGAGGAGCGTAAGGGTGAGTATAAACAAACTGAGGAGCGTAAGGGTGACAATGCTGCTAGCATCATTCTATAGGACTATTTAAATAAACACAACACAGACATCAATACAGTTGCTTGGTTTTATGGACTTCAATCACATCCAGGTCATAAATGATAACATAGTTGTACTTTTTAATCCTAGTTTTCATGAAGTGGATATTTGTCGAGGCTCACTGTTGCAAGACTATGTTATCCCAGTACAGGTCAGGCCCAGCAGTAAGGAGGATCACCCTACACTCCGTCCATAGCAGTCCAGTTTGAAGGGCCTCAATGCAAAGGGCAGTGATGAGGAAACTGCACCTCACTGGGAGGTTGACATAAAAAAGTTTAAATTAAAATAGGAAAGGTTATTAGAACGTAACATAG
>NC_065528.1:2637631-2682555 GCF_006386435.1 Epinephelus moara | reverse complement strand
GCGACAAGCGTAAGGAAGCAGAGTTATAAATGTGAGTATTTTCCTTGTTAATAGTTGTTTTAAAATTATGATAACCATTGCATTATCTTAGTTTAACGTCATTTTATGGACTATAGACCTCTTTGTAGCGTAACACACATATTTTTGGTCGCGGGCGACGGCTTGCCTGCCCCACCGCACGTGGGAACTGCCCATTGGTTCGACAGCCCATTGTTCCGACCATATTAAACTCATCGTTCCGAAATCATCATGATGCCCTGTGGTTAAGGTCTGGTTAGGTTTAGGCACAAAAACTACTTGGTTAGGGTCAGGAAAAGATCATGGTGTGGGTTAAAATGAAAAAGAAAGTGACAAACACATAAGCCGTGAGCCTGCTCCGCCTCAAGCCGGTCGCGGCGCACCATACGCCCGCCGCGAGCCGTTCAGCACCGTGGACAGTCGGACTAATGGGATGTCGAACCAACGACATGGACCCCCGCACGTAACCCCAGTTCTCTGATAACCCGAGTATGCTGTCATTCAGTTGCAAAAGTCATTTTTCTCAGTGATAATGTAGTTGTTAAGTTGTTTAAATATAGGCTACGTGAAATGTTTGTAAGATGACCGGACGGTGTCATCTCCTGTAGCTGTAGAGTAACTTATGCAGCTGGTAACGTTACAGCTGCAGGTTAACGTTAGTGATCGTATTATCTGGTGACTTTCCGCTGAATAAGTTACGTTGGTTGTTGTGGTACAGGTTATTTGGTTGAATATCAACACAAAGAGTGAAACGTTAACGTGGATGAAAGTCACCAGGTAACACTTGTGTGACTGTGTAAACAGCCTCACCAGTTCTGCTGGATGTTGACTACAGTAACGTTATTTATTGTGATAATACTTGCAATACTACATGAAACTAAAGTAATAACTTAACGAATATCTGACAGGTAGCCCAAAAAAAATAAAAGAAATGTTGTTATCTCTGTTCCATTTCAGGGCCACCACACAAAACACAAGCCCTGATTCATTTCAGGGGCACCAATGAAGACAAGTTTACAAAAAGCAAGCAGGCTCCAAAAAAACTATGGGAGTGAGTAATTTGTAACTTGTGAACTGTTCATATTCATAACATAATTCTCGTAACTCGTCACAACGGCAACTGTTCCCCTAATGATCAAGCATTCTGTTTCAATATGAAATCAGCACAGCTGCAGACGGCATTGTCGAAGATTGTTGTTTGGTAACTGTACATTTGTTTTGGAGCTGCCCCTATACTGTCACTTTTTGGAAAGATTTTGTCGAGTATATTCGTTGCAACATTTATGTTCTATTTTCACTACTGTACAAAGATGTGCTGTTTGGATTTTATGATGTCAGCATTTCAAAACAAAAACAATTCTATATCATTAATCTATCTATTATCTTAGCGAAATTCCATATTCATAAGAGAAAATTTTGTAACAGAAAACCCTTGTTCAAAATTTTTATGAATGAAATGCAGCAATACTTAGAAACCATTCAGCACTCCACAAACTCCAAAGCTATAAAGACTCTGAAAATATGTAAACAATTTAATTGTTTGAGCTGCTGAACTTTTTTATTTATTTATTTGTTTATTTTATTTCTTTTTCTTTTCTCTTAACCCTGGCATATTTGTTCTGTTCATGTCTGTCACTGCTTGTTTTGTACAAGAATTGAAATAAAGTGTTGGAAAAAAAAACTCATCACGTCTTTTTATCGACAACTACTGATGACATATATTTCTTCTTCTTTGAACTGACAGAGTGGACAGAGTTTTGGCATATTGCTGCCCCGACAGTCTTAAGACGTATTTGCCTTTGAGGGATGTCCCATTCTAACGTCACAAGATAGCCCTTAACACTTGGTTTTGAGGGCTAGTGAGATTGAGGGTTGAGCTTGAGAATTAAGATTGAGGGTTAAAATAGGAATTGGGATTGGGCCTTAGAGTGCATCACAGCACTGAGACAGCACTAGTAAAAATTACAAATGATCTTCTGATTGCTTCAGACAAAGGACTCGTCTCTGCACTTGTTTTATTAGGTCTTAGTGCGGCGTTTGACACAATTGACCATCAAATCCTGCTACAGAGACTGAAACATTTAATCAGTAAAATAAAAGATTTGTCTTTTAACTCCCACTTAAAATAAACCTCATGGACCGCGTTTTTTCATCTGCACAATATTGCAAAAATTAGGCCTATCTTGACCCGAAAAGATGCAGAAAAATTGGTCCACACTTTTGTTACCTCTAGGCTGGATTAAATCAAGTCAAGTCAGGATTTATTTCTAGAGCACATTTAAAACGACGGCAGTCGACCAAAGTGCTGCACATAGGAGGGTACAGAGTTAAAACAACATCAATAATAAAAATAAAATAGATGTAGAAAACAACGATAAGAAAACAGAGCAAACAGTGCAAACTATTAGAATAGCAATTAAAAAAATAAAAAAAACGTCATCGTCATCATCGTGCTCAGGCTGAATGATACGCCAGGTGGAAGAGAAAGGTTTTTAGGGAGGATTTAAAAGTCTCTAGGGACTGGGAAGATCAAATGTGAAGGGGGAGGCTGTTCCAGAGCCTGGGGGCAGCCGCTGTAAAGGCTCTGTCACCTCGAGACCTTAGTCTGGTTTTTGGCACCACCAACAGTAGATGGTCCGAAGACCTTAAGGTTCTGGTTGGGAAGTGGCGCAAAAGGAGTTCAGAGAGGTACAGAGGGGCCAGACCGTTGAGGGCTTTAAAAAAAAATTAAAATAAGTTTAAAATCAATACGAAAAAACGGTCCAGGAGCCAGTGGAGGGAGGCTAAAACTTGGCGTGATGTGGTCGCCCGTTCTGGACGAGCTGTAGACGGTTGAGGGAGGACTGATCCAGGCCAACATAGAGGGAGTTACAATAGTCTAATCTGGTGGTTATGATTACTGTAATTACTTATTATCAGGTAGCTCTAATAAGTCTTTGAAAACTCTCCAGCTAATTCAGAATGCAGCAGCACGTATACTGACAGAAACTAAGAAACAAGATCACATTTCTACTGTTTTAGCTTCTCTGCACTGGCTCCCTGTAAAATCTAGAACTGGATTTAAAATCCTTCTCCTAACTTACAAAGCTCTAAATGGTCAGGCTCTGTCATATCTTAGAGAGCTCATAGTGCCCTATTATCCCACCAGAACACTGCGCTCTGAGAATGAAGGTTAAGTAGTGGTTCCTAAAGTCTCCAAAAGTAGATCAGGAGCCAGAGCCTTCAGCTATCAGGCTCCTCTTCTGTGGAATCATCTTCCTGTTTTGGTCCGGGAGGCAGACACCGTCTCCACATTTAAGATTAGACTTAAGACTTTCCTCTTTGATAAAGCTTATAGTTAGGGCTGGCTCAGGCTTGTTTTGGACCAGCCCCTAGTTAGGCTGACTTAGGCCTAGTCTGCCGGGGGACACACTTCCTATAATACACCTAGCACCTTCTCTCCTTCTCTCCTTCTCTCTCTGGCCTTTGCTAACACTCATGTCCCGTTACTGCATCTCGCTAACTCTGCTCTACTGCATGTCACTAACTTGGCTTCTTCTCAGAGTTAGTGCTCCACTGTGTGGCAGGTTACCTCGGTTTGCAGCTGTGCCTGGATCGTGTAACGTGGTTGTGCTGTTGACGTGGTCGTGCCTGGTGCCGCCTACTGCTACTGTTATTATTACTCATAATTCTACTGTTATATACACATGACTATTGTCACATACATATACTATCATATATTAATATATACTTACAACATATAGTACCACAATTACCATAATTATTATAATATTATTACTTAAATGAATGTTATAAGCTTTTATCATTACTGTCTGCCCTGCATCTCTCTCTGTCTCTGTCTCAATTTCTCTCTGTCTCTCTTTATGTATCATTTTGTCATATGGATTACTGTAAATTTATTATGTTGATCTGTTCTGTACGACATCTATTGCACGTCTGTCCATCCTGGAGGAGGATCCCTCCTCAGTTGCTCTTCCTGAGGTATCTACCATTTTTTTTCCCCCGTTGGAGTTTTCCCTTATCCACTGTGAGGGTCCAAAGGACAGAGGGATGTCGCATGCTGTACAGCCTTCTGAGGCAAATTGTGATCTGTGATATTGGGCTTTATAAAAAAAATTGATTGATTGAATAAAGCTTGAATGCTTCACAGTGTAACTCAATGCAACCTCTGTGAACGGTTGGCTGTGGCCACCAGCTCTCGTGCTGTCGATGTCAATACACACAATGCAGCATTAATGTAGCAGGGAAACAATAGAGTGCCTCCTCTGACGCAACGGCAAGTCAGTTTACTGCATTTGTTAGATCATAGACCTTTTGGCAGTGGCCATCTTGGGGCGTTTTTTTTTTTGGAGCCAGAAATAACCATATTTGGGCAAGAGGCTGGAGCTCTAGAGGAGCAAGAGGTGGATCTGTCCGAGACGTCAAGCACACTATCAGCAAACAGCCTGTCACTCAAAGCAGCCCACCCTTAGTCATGTGTAACTTAAATGAAACGTAAACATGTGAGTAATATAAAAATTCACCCCCGGAGCAATTATCATGAGGGGGGAAATTACCTATAGAGACCAGGCTTTGTAGCAGGCTGTAAACATGTTTATTTCTGCTGCTGCTATTATAACAGCACTGTTTCTGGACAGAGCAGTATCACTCTTTCATGTACCATGTAGAATATTTGCATATTTTCTGAGTAACAGCAGCATTACACAGTAAAATTCAAATCAAAGTTTATTTACCATTATATGACGGGACAACTCTCACCTTTTTCACAAAGGGTGAGAATAACAACACTTGCATCTTAGCCCTTGCTGCCTTTACTGATATTGTGGGACAGATAGAAAACTAATTTAACAACTTCTTCACATTAGTGATGCATAAAACATCTAGCTGGTGTGTCTTTAATGAATATAATAGTGTTAAAACATACAGTCTTCCTCTGTCTGACAAAAATATATCAAATAGTCCTTTACCCTCTATTGCTAAAAAATATTTACAAAAAAGTCAAATTAAGCAAAAGGAAGAGAGTGAATGTCTTAAAATATGTGGGAACAGACAGCTGCAAGGACATGATACAAAGAACTGAAGCATGTGTGAGGGACAAAGAAAAAAAATGGCTCATCATAGCTTGAAGTAGTGACAATTACATACTGATCAGAAACCTTAAATTCTAACCCAAAGTTTTGAATAGAAATAAAGGTGTACCTGTCAAACAGAATTTAAAACATGACCACGACAGTAAATCCATCACAATTCACTATTTCTTTTGCTTTTTTTTGTCTCTGTCACAATGCTAATGCTAAGCTGCAATCAGCAGCTGCTTTGGAAACTCTTTCTTGCAGGACAGAAAGATGCTCCGACATCTGAGATTTGAGAGCTATCGGTCAAACAACCACTGCAATGTGAGAAAAAACAAAACTGGCATGACTGTTTCCACAATTTCCTCGGGACATAGCTTGTGAATGTGATGCTATGAAGCAGCTGAAGCTCAAATATGGGAATTCACTGCTGTGTGCCAATAAAAATGATAGTAAGTACAACCCCCATTCTAAAAAGTTGGGACACTGTGTAAAACAAATAAAACAGAATCTGTGATTTGCAAATCCTTTCTGACCTGTATTCAATTGAATACAATCCAAACACAAGATATTTGATGTCCAAACTGATAAATGTTATTGTTTTTTGTAATACATACATTTATTCTAAATTTTACGCCTGCGACATGTTCCATAGAAGTTAGGACAGGGGCAACAAAAGACTGGGGAAGTTGCTAAATGATCAAAAACCTTCAGTTTAGAACATTCTACAGGTAAAGCAAGAGTGGGAAAGAATTTAATTTTCAAAACTTCAAGAATTACTGTCCACTTCCTATCTGTAGGGTGTCACACACTGGTAAACATGTTCCTGTCCCAACTTTTTTGGAACATGCTGCAGGCATCAAATTCAAAATGTGTGTTTATTTACGAAAAACAAAAAAGTTAATCGGTTTGAACATTACATATTGTGTCTTTGTACTGTACTCAACTGAATATAGATTAAAAAGGATTTGCAAGTCACTGCAATGTGTTTCCATTTACATTTTACAGAGTCACAACTTTTTTGGAATAGGGGTTGTAAAAGATAAGAGTGATTAGATGTTAACAGTAATAGATTACCTGTGGTAACCAAGTTTTTAAGTCTCTGAATGATGATAAGTATAATGTCCAAAGAGAAAAGTAAAATCCACATAAGTAGGAAACCAAAGTATGGTTCTTTACCTGCTTGCATTTGGCTGTTGTGAAGTAAGTCCTCATCATTAAGACTTTAATCAGTCAATAAGAATAAAAAGGTTTCAACAATTTCTTCTTTGACTGCTACCAGTTTGTTTTTATGTGAATATAAAAGTTAATTCTTGACCTTAGTCTAACAAATTAATATTAGACTGTAACCCCCTTTTAATCTTGCCGACCTCCAGTTGTTTGACTTCTCCCCTTGCTGCAGTTATGTAGAAGTGCACTCCAGGGTGTGTCAGTACGCTGTGACATCACTGCAGGGTGCGGTTACAGGTGTAGGTGCACACTTCTGACCATACTCTTTACCTCAAGGTCAACTTACTGGCGTTACCCCAAGCTTTTGACTGCATTACACAATGATCTGCTCATGAAAAGGTGTGACTGAAAGTTTAAAAAAAAAAAAAAACTTAAACTGTCTCTTTGACCCAAATCCTGTTTTCCCATCATGTCAATGACCAATTCTGACTAATGGCTTCACTACTGACTTATATTTTATTTGCTAACCCGATGAACTCTCCAGTTTAGTGTGATCAGGCAGGCTCTGGCTACTCTAAAACTCAACCTACAGGCATCTTAACACAAGCTTCAACATTCACATTCATATACATGATTAATCCATAAACTAAGAACTTTGTCTATTTTCTGGGACGGCACAAAACAGCCCAAAAGCTGAGTAAACAGAGATATTCAAGGAATGGTGAGGGCAGCATTATAAGTGAATGACAAATGAGAAAGATTTTTTTTTTAACAGAACTGATTTACATTATTGATAATGATTGGAAAACAGATTTCAGGTTTAAATTGGTGTTTTAACATAAAACACTTTTATGGAACTGAAACCATTAAAAGAGTAAGAGCCACTTCAGCTCCCATCAGGCATCCAACTGAGGGTTTTATGTGTACAAATACAGATGGGTATAAACCACATGTGTCCCTTGTCCATGATGTGAATTTTTACGCAGAGAGCCAAGAAAAGATAGGCAGGTTGTCCAAACTGTGGCTCTCCTCTCATTCATACATCCTGACACACAATCACACTCACACACACTGTTCAGAAGCAATGCTGAATGAAGCATGATGTCTGACTGAAGCAGACAGATGAGTCCCTTCCTATTTAGATGTAGATCAGAGTTCATTAGGAGAGTCTGTGCTTCAGTACTCCACAGTCACTGCTTTGGTCTTGAGGTATTCCATGAGAGCATCCTCACCTGTGGATAAGACCAACAACAAAACAATAATAATTGGACTGAATTATGAACAGTTCAACCAACTGGAGAATAATCCTTGTTGGATTTTATTTGGCATATTATAAGAGGTGAAAGTATCCAATATTTCAAAAAGCCAGAAATAGTAAGTATTTCTAGTAACAGAATTGGATTTTTACTTTTTAACTTTATTAGCTAGTGTCCCCTTCTGGGGGTTTGAGCCCCAGATTGGGATCCACTGGTCGAAACAGTGATTAAATCCGCTCTAAACCAAATTGTGTAGAAAACAATGCTTAAAATGAGATTTGGACTATGGTCTCTAACAGTGGTGTAATGGACGGTACATTGAGGTTTATGGGGTGTACCCACTTCTTTTTCTGACTGTTTACAGTATACCCACCAATCAGCCAAAAAAACATTGAAATATTATAGGACAGTATAACCACTTCCTACTTGGTAACATACCCATCTACCTAGTAGTACAACCACCTTATCAATTATCCACCACAGGATCTAAGGCATAGTCAGCTTATAAATACTACAGACAGGGTCTGAAATTAACACCCACCATGCGCTAAATACGGGTAGACTGCCTGTTTGGAAAGTAATTTTCAGAGGGCTGTCCACCACACTGGCGGGTAAATGTTTGTACCAAAATAGCCACGTAATAAAATGCCAATAGTTTCTACAACGTTTTTGTGTCATTTACTGTCACGCTGCTTCTGCCCTCTGTGTCGGTGATGAGTTTCATAGTCACACAGCGACAGAGCCTTCATGATGCATTCAGGTACACCTTGTAAACTCGGTGCATTCATGTACACTCAATAATCAATCCTCGCATTGCCACAAAGGTTGTTTAAAACAGGATCGTTTCTTTTTTGTTTTGTTTTGTTTTCCTTTGTTGACCATTTGTCATTACTCTCTTGTTGTTTCACTAGAGCATTTTTAATACAAAAATAATTAAATCCCATTCACTTTTACATCGTAAAAATTCTACTTAAAATTCAAATTAAGTTGTAAACCCCATAATATTCTTGTTCAACAGGTCTCCTGGTATCTCTGTGATCATTTTGAGGTTATTCTACTGCAGCATTTTTAGATTATTATATACTTAAGTCATACTCATGTGCATACAATTTAACCAGTAAAAATATACATCTTCAAAATAAACTAAACTATCACTTGCCACGGTCTGCTAGACCTGCTTGCAACTGTTAATTTGGCTGGTAGAAAATACGCTTGCCCGGTGGATTTTTTCATCCACCTGTCCCCAGCTAGCAACTTTCTCAATGTGTGCAGCTCCACAATAAAAGGCCTTCATGAGGCTGACAAAAGCAAAGCCTGAGGCAAAGAAGAGCTTATCTTTTTTTTTTAAAAAAAATTGTATTAAAGCACCCTAGAGCCACAGAAAGAATCATTAGGCTGAGTTGTAATCATCACAACTAGTGAAATGGCCTATGTCCATAAAATCAGGAAGTTCTCCTTTATCTCAATCTTTACATTAAAGCCTGAACAAACATTCAAATCAAAGGTTCTGTATATGTAACTTTTAGAAAAATCCTTGCTTTTAGTGTCTCCTCTCTCTGAGTCCATTGAATGAACTACAGTCAGCATCCTACAGCTCATGCTCCGGTCACACTTCTTAGCCGTAAGAAAGCACCTGGGCAAACCAGTGAAAAACACTGAAGAACACTGAAAGTCACAGACCATCATCGTGTTGATAGTATACTAGAAATTAAATATCAATCATATTTAGAATGACATTACAGCATTACATAATTAGCAATTTTTCAAAAACTTCTTTTCGACCATTGGCTCCATGATAGGTAGTTTACCGTTTGCAAATTATTTTATCAGCTAACGCTACAAGAAACAAAAGGCAGATCCATGTACAATGCATATTAACTAAGTTACAGCTAGCTGGCTAACCTTAGTTCAAGACACAGCTCCCTGGTCTCCCCTGCATCAGTCTTAGCTAGAAGAAAGCACTTCTAACTGTTACATTATTAATTGTTGGCTAAATCAACACTAATTATAAAGCTACATAATTTAGTATCATGTTAGCTGTCGAAGTAATTTGGCAACCTAACCAACTAACATCTGCGCTCAGATAGTATTTTGCTGGCACTACCGTTAGTAAGCAAGCTATCTGAGATAGACAGCTAGCTGTAACTAAGCTATGCTCCATTAATCTGACATAGGTTGCTTCATAATGTCAGCTGATAAAAAAGCCAAATTTGCAAACTACAAGATAGCTGTAGATCAGCCTTGGAGTCTGGATAAATTAAATGACATAATCATTCAAGGCAGTGTTTTGCTGTGTTAGCTAGCTAGCAATTCCTCTGCGTTAGCAAGCCAGCTAAAACTACAATATCAAAATATTTTCCACGTCAGTGCTTCCTCTAACATTAGGATTTCTTTTCAGCACTAGGGGGCACTCAAATTATGATATGGGACACTGAATTTCATGGATTCACTGTTTATCAGACCAAAAAATGAGACAAGAATTAGCTAGCTAGCACAAATCCATGTCTTGCTCTGGCTTAATAGAATGCTCCAGGTATAGTCATTCTGTAGGCCAACACGGAAAACAGCATCGCCCTAGTTCCATCGTCAAAAAGCCTTTGGGATTTCAAATTATTGCACAAAATAAGTTCTGTGGCAAACAAATGTTTATGATGCTTACATATTTCGTTCAGTGTGATAATCTTCATAAATGAACACCACTTTTATGATTTTTGAAGCTAAATGTAATCACCAGAGGTAAAAAACTAACATTAGGCTATACAACAATCACGTCTTGACTGTGGGGACAACGTGTTGGTATGATGACAACGTGTCTCATTTAGTACCTTGTTAGCAAACAACCTTTTTTAAGATACATACATTGCTTCAAAATAAGCAAGCGAGGTATTTACTGATGTATTTTATGTCCTAGAACAAAAATGTGAAAGTCTCTTAAACCTGTGTGAACCACAGACCTTATTTCAAGCAACTAACAAAAGACCCATTCAAAAAACCCTTTGACTTTGAGACGAGTGAATCTATCTTCTGCCGAACCAGTCCCAGTCATGACATTCACACTTTGACTCACCGAGGTCTTTTCCGAAGCCAGACTGTTTGAAGCCTCCGAAAGGTGAAGCCACGTCAGTCTTGTTATAGGTGTTGATGAATACTGTTCCAGCCTCCAGCCGCTCGCTTACATACATGGCCTTGTTGATGTCACGGGTGAACACGCCAGATGCCAAGCCATACTCTGTGTTGTTGGCTCTCTGAAGCACGCCTTCCACATCACTGTGGTTTGCAAGAGGTACAGAGGATACCGGTTAGTATCTTGACCTGCATGACAGCACTGCACTGCACTATTTTTTTTTGACTTACCCATCTTTGAATTTGGACACCACCATGACTGGGCCGAAGGACTCCTCTTTGGCAATAAACATGTGGTCCTCCACATTAGTGAACACAGTGGGCTCCATGAAGAAACCTGAAGGAAAATGACCATATTGATGATTACTTAATGCAAGTTTCTAGAGAAGACTGAAAACAAGACAAAGCAACTCCTTTGTGCCAAATGCCAAAATCAGAAACTGACAGTCAATCCACAGTCAATTAATTAGCTATAATTCTGATAGTATGCCTTTTCAAAATGGCATCAGCTTGTTCAGATATTTTCCTGTTTGCCATCTGGCAAGACCCTGGCAAAATGTTAGCACACTAGCTAACACAGCTCCCCTGATAACTTGCATTTGTTGTCAGGACTTTGTTGTAGTTTAAAAGTTAAGCTCACAAATCATCATTGATCAATCATTGATACATAAATAACGCTTATTTTTTATAAGCCCCAGGTCTGGCTCCAAGTGGGGGTCTCAGTGTCCTCATACCGGGCGAGGTACTTGAGGTCCAAATTTGCCGTATCATCCAGGTCTTCTTGAATCGCTCTTAGTCTAGCCCCTCAGCTGGCACCACTTTGCCTTGGGAGACCCTACCAGGGCCTAGTAGCCCTGGACAACACAGCTCACAGGATCACGGGGACACGCAAACCCCTCCACCATGTTAAGGTGGCGATTCTTGGAGGAGGGCACGTCCCACTGGTGGTAGACCCCGGGGTAGACCCACAACACGCTGGAGGGATTATAGATCTCATCTGGCCTGGGAATGCCTTGGGATCCCCCAGAAGGAGAGGCACATCTGGACTACTTTTCCCAGCCTGCTGCCCCCACAACCTGGCCCCAGGTAAACGGATGACAATGGATGACTGGATGGATTTTAAAATTCCCACCAAAGCTAAAATTTTAATTTCTGTGAAGTGCTAACTTTGCTCTATGCTCCTACAATCTGGCATTGTGGGAGCATTAATACATTTGTCTTCCTTGCATTTCAAAATTTGCCCCCTGTATCCTGTGTGTAAATGTGACCTTACTAGACTGAAAGTTAGTCCTATTAGGTGCAGACACTGTGTTGTCGGTCTTTTTTTAAAAATTTATTTTATTAATCCCCAAGGGGAAATTGGGAATTTTTTTTTTCTTTTTTCCACTCTGTTGTCAATTACACACAGGTCCGAACACACGCATGCACAAACAGGACCTATATGCACTAAGTGGAGAGATGTCAGAGTGTTATGTGACATTACGCTGCAATTAACTTTATTTTGAAAAACGAACACCGGAGTCATCACCTGCCTGTCTGGTTGTACTGCGGCGCGCTCAAGAGTGGAGGGGAGACAGAGGCCTCTAGTTTCACAGACCGGGCAAGGCGGGGGCGCAGCGCACCTGCACTTCGCCAACTTGGTGTGGCCAGGCGGATTTTGCAAGTTTGGCACACCGTGCGCCTGGCGCAGCTGCTCCTCTTTCCCACCTCCGTCCCTCCTACCTGCGCAAGTCGGAAAGAGGGAGGAGAGAAGGCGTGGAGTGGGTTTTACACACATCACACCAATCAAATGAGCCCCTCTCCTCGCCCTTAAATGCGCCGCACGAAGGCGTAATGAGAGTTTACTCAATTCGCCATGGCAGAAGAGAGCAGCAGCGTCAGATGGCCAAACTTCTTCCAGGAGGAAACTGATGTTTTGGTCCGGGAGGTCTGCTCGCAGTGTCTGAATATACGGAACTGCGAGCAGACCTCCACGGGCTGATGATGCAAAGGTAGCCTGGGAGGAGGTCACCACAATTGTAAATCAATGTTGCGTTTCTCTCGTGCGCACGCACTCTCTCTTTCTCTCTCGCAGTCTCACTCTGTTTCTTTTCTTTTGACTTTTCTAAGATGACAGATGCTGAATATATACTCCCTATCTGATGCTGTGGCTGTTTGTGGTTGGCTGAGAGGGATGTGAACTCATTAGTTTGCAGCTGTGTTAATCAAATCAGGTTGGGTTTCCATTACGCGTGCCAAGCATGCCAAACGGTGCCAATCCCCTGTGATCTGACATCAGATGTGACGGGACAGTCGATACAGAATTACATTTATGTGCTGATTGCAGATAGTTGCATTGAATAGTGTTTTTTTTGGGTATTTATTGCATTGTTAATGTGCCTGATATTCTGGAAACCTGCCTGTGAGGTTTTGGTGACGTGTGCGCACTGACCGCCGGTCAGCCAAACTTCCACTTAAACCGGCTGCGCTCCGCCTGCGCTGACAGTAGACCCGGTTTCAGCTGGCGAGCTTTTAGCGCACCTTTGGCGAAGCCTTTTGGCATGAAACTGTCACTGCGCCAAGCTGGATCTGTCGACACCTCCCCCTGCTGCGCCGCCACACCCATCTCAGCGCACCTCGGTCTGCCAAACTACCTAACTGAGCGCGCCTCAGTTGCGCTGCTCGAAAAAGCTCTGTGCGGGGTTCGCCACCCTGCGCTGCGCCGGGAAACTAGAGCCCATAGAGACAACAGTCCGAAGTAGAGGGAGAGAAAAGGGTGAGAGAAAGGTAGCCTACCTAAGCAAGGTTAAGTTTTATGATTTTTTGTTCAAGCCTGTGAAAATGACCCTAATGTTAACGTTAATGTTCCTGCTATCTCTTCCTCTCACTTTCATCACGCTGTCATCATCTGAGCAAACGGCATTGAACTTTTCCGTGCTGGATAAGGATGGATGGAAAATGGCTTAAATGGGTCCAACAGGCCCTTCAGGATCATTGCAGTTAACAAGCCATCACTTAAAGTTTCTCCTGCATTCCTCAGGGCTGTGTAGAGCTTAGATCGGCCCAAAAAAATCCAGCCTGACCCCACCCGAGCCCGTGCATGTTTTTTTCCGAGCCCATTTATTAATTTGCGACACCTGCTACCTGTGTACCACCCCCACCCCCACCTCCAGACAACCTGGTCAGTGTAAGAGCACATTCAAGATCAACAGTATTCAACACACTTTTAATTGCTTTTGTGTGTAGGTGAAGACAGACCTGAGGAACTGGCAGCATCAATGGGCCACCTCATGTGACAGAGCCTTCAAGCTCTTTTTCAAAAAATCAAGAAAATTAAAGTCCTCTCAGCCAGGCTGCAAACTGTGCCATTAGATTAGGCTACATTTGTGTATAAAGTTGTGCTACAGTTGTGTAGTGAACAAATAGTGTATTTATAAAA
Source organism: Epinephelus moara (assembly GCF_006386435.1). Classification (NCBI taxonomy): domain Eukaryota; kingdom Metazoa; phylum Chordata; class Actinopteri; order Perciformes; family Serranidae; genus Epinephelus; species Epinephelus moara. The sequence goes on along the minus strand of NC_065528.1, from coordinate 2,668,498 downwards.
ACATTCAGTTTTAAGTTGTCTTGTCCGGTGTGTATCTACCTGGCCTGTCCACCTGTTTGCCTCCGTACACCAGTGTAGCTCCCTCCTTAAGTCCGACCTCACAGTACTCTAGCAGCTTGTCCAGGTGGGCTTTGTGATTCTGTGGACCATGGTCTGTGGAGCGATCCAGTGGGTCTCCAATCTTCATTTTCTTGAGCTCTTCCACCTTGGAGGGTAAGGGTGGGGAAATAGACAGAAGACTTGCTGGGCTTAAGGAAGCAATTTTTTTTTCTTCTGCTCAAACTGACTTAAAATTAAAATTGCATTATGGGAAGTGTAGGAGTCTGTTTTTGCAGCGTGACCTATACTAAGCACTAAAAGTTAGGATATCTCAGCCTCTGCTGATTCAGTATTTATTTTCCAATGTACAGTATGTGCCAGATTATTATTGAGGAGGGCTGCATCAGTGTTTTTTACTCACCACTCGGCTAATGTACTCATCATGAATGGACTCCTCCACAAACAAACGTCCAGCAGCAATGCAGTTCTCACCTTTGTTGAAATACACAGAGCTCATGCCCTGTTAGCAGCAGACACACAAACACAGATACAGAATTAAGAGCATGGTATTTGACCCACCCCACTTTTAAAACAAGCTGGACATGCATTCACAGATTTTGACTTTAGCACTTTAACCCACCTATTCATCATTTATAAGCAGTTTACAAAACTGTATTTTCATAGCAATCCTTTGAAAATATATAGGCTTATATGTCACATTTGCAACATAATAATAACATCAGTAAAAGCAGCCCAGCTGGTCACCAACATCATTTTACAATATTGATAACTGACCCCTTGCTAAGTCCCACCCATAGAATACAGACTGGCCAATCATAGCGTCAAATCAGCTGGCTCCAACAACGGTCCAACAACAACATGGCAGTTCTTCACAGACTCTCATGCAGATTTCCTTCATTTTTAGGCTAGTTTTGTTGATTTCCAGCTACACATTGTGCCTGGGGCATGTGTATTATGATACTTGTTACCTGGAGAGGTTGGAAGGAGATCCACGTTTCTTTCCCATTTCAAAACCAAAATTAAACCCTGAAAAGTGTAGGGTTAGCTAGCTTGCTACTGAAACCTACTGAATGTATACACATGCTGATTTCGCTTTTTAATAATTATAACACTTTAAAAAGGCCTACCCTGCTCTACAGGAACCAGGGAAGGGAAGCAGGGAAACTTAATGATATTCAACCAGCTTTATGTCATCACAGTGTGTGCAAATAAATGGTGTTTAGCTTCCCCTGGAGCTGCCTGTCCATCTGACGGCAAAGGTTTGGCAGCTGGTGGCACAGGGGAAAGCCAAAAACCGTTCATCAGCACACACTGTGATGACACATAGCTAGCTGACTATCGACAAAGTTTTCCTTTATATTCACTATCTTCTGTCTCGATCGTCAATGATGTGATGATTCACTTTTAAACTGTCCTCTTTAAACGTATTTCCATAGAACGGTTTGTATGATATCCTACAGAAAATGCAGGCACAACAGTTTGTATGATATCCTACGAATTTGCGCCCCACAAATGAGGTTACATCCTTAATGTACAGTTACGTAATTGGCGTAAAGTTGTGGAAGTTACATAATAGGCAATAAAAGTTACTGTGGTTAGGTTTAGGAAAAGATTTAGAAAAGAAACATGGTGCAGACATACCCTAAAATGACTCAAAGTTCACACGGATCCGAACATGCGACTCCAGGGAAAAGTCTCTGGCAGTCTCAGTTTTTTCTTTCAAAATATATGCATACAGGCTGCATTGCTTTTTCTAGGAAAACTTACAAAAAATTTGCGAGAGCAGCCTGCATCTGTAGCCGATAGACTATATGGTGCGTTCGTTTTGTACTCGGAAGTCGGAAGTGGGACTTATGTCACCTCCTATTTGACAACAGTTTTTGCATTCTAGTTATTATTTATTTATTTAGCGAATGCAAAGTCCTTCAGCCAAGCAGTTGCCGTCTGATCTGCTGTATGGAGGGTGACTAAGCCTCCTTCAAGTCTTTGTAGAGGGCAAGCTTCAATGATGTGTTGCAATGTTTGCTCCTCTCCACAAGCACACAGTGGGCTTGAGCTGCTGCCCCACTTGTGAAGGCTGGCCAGGCAGGGGCCATGTCCAGTCCTGAATCTGTTTAGGGTTGACCACTGTCTCGAGAGGTTGGTGCCAGGGACCAGCAGGGTAGGGTCTGACACCAGATGTTTGTTTGGGACATCTTTGGACTCCCATTCCTTTTCCCAAGCTGATTGGATGGTAAAGTCAGCTGGCGGGGGATTCCTCCAAATTGGACGTCTAGATGGAAGTCGGGCAGTGGGTGGATTGAAGATGTCTGTGTGGACTGGTAGATGAGGGGAGTCTTTGGCCTTTTGGAGCATCCTTTGAGTGAAGGCTACTCGCCGGATGTGTGGAGGGGCTATGTTTGATAGGATGGGGAGCCAGGGGAGTGGTGTTGTGCGGATTGTCCCAGTCATGATCCTTATGGTTGTGTTGAGTTGGGTGTCCACATGGTGTGTATGGGGTGACCTGGACCAAACAGGGGCGCAATATTCTGCTGAGGAGTATGCGAGGGCCAGTGCTGAGGTGCGCAGTGTGGGGGCTTCTGCCCCCCATTTTGAGCCAGCAAGCTTGCAGAGCAGGTTATTTCTGGACTTCACCTTAGCTGCCATCCCTTTAAGATGTTCCTTGAACATAGGGTCCTGTCACGGGTCACTCCAAGGTAAGTTGGAGTGGGGGCATGCTTCAGTTTAAGTCCGCTCAGGTGGATGTTCAGTTCTCTGGCAGCTTCAGCATTGTGGAGGTGGAACACACTGTTGACTGTTTTTGCTGGGCTTGGTTTTAGGCGCCAGGTTTTGCAGTACTGGCCAAGTTTGGCGAGGTCCTCATTGAGCACACATTCAAGTGAACCAAAGTCTGGTGCTTGGAAGGCCAGACAGATGTCATCTGCATAGATACATTTGCGGGATTTGGTGATGGGTAGGTCGTTTGTGTATAGATTAAACAGGGTTGGTGCTAAAACTGACCCTTGCAGAAGCCCATTCTTCGGCATTCTCCAAGCGCTCTTGTTCTGTCCGAGGTGAACTCTGAACCTCCGGTTGGAGAGCAGAGTTTTGATGGTTTCTGTCGCCCAGGCAAGGAGTGATTTTGAGAGTTTCAGAAGGAGGCCTTTATGCCATACAGTATCATAGGCAGCGGTGAGGTCGAGAAACACTGTCCCTGTTTTTGACTTCCTCTGGAAGCCATTTTCGATGAAGGTGGCTAGGGCCAGTACTTGCTCTCATGTGCATTCTAGTTGACAACGGTGGACAAGTCGGGAAAAAAATGGATGCCTGCAAGGAAGCCTTTGTTGCCCTTTCACTTTCGGAGTATAGACAGCTTCAAAACCATCCTGCACTCCAACTGATGAACACTGCGGATGAGGCTGACCTAATGTAAAACAAGTAAGATAAAACTGCTATAAACAGTACTTAAGCAGAGTGTTTACTCACTATGTAGGTGACCGGCAGCCATCTTGAATTCGTAAGTCGGGGTTAATGCGGCTGCTCTGAGTTTCCGAGTTGGAAATCCGATCTCAGGGTGCGTCCGAGTTTAAACTTCCGACTGGGAACAGGGAATTTCCGACCTCCGAGTACAAAACGAACGAACCATTATCCTCTAACTATCTTCATCTTTTCAAGCTGATCAGTGCTGACAAACAAATATTATAGGTCCCTCTGTTTACTTTTCTCTGAAATCACTTTTTCATTTTTCCAAAAACTCTATGTCAAGGACACTACCTGACATTTTTTTTTAAGATCAGAACTAAAGGTGGATGGCAAAAAAAAGAACTGCACCTTGATGTCTTTACTAATTCAAACAATCCATATGTGCAGGTGGTGATGATGTGTGGGATGAGAAGTGGAGTATCGCAGTGTCTCCAGTGTGCTCTGTGCGTCTGACAGCACACTCATGTTCCCTGTAGCCATTTTACACGCAAAGACTATCTAAAAACTAAAATGGTACTTGGTGATATATGCACAATATATGAAGAGATTATTGAAAAATAATTTAATGCAGTTTGACGGTATCTTGGATTTCTACAACCAATGACGTTAATATCATCAGTTAGCCAGGTTAACGTGGTTGAGGTGAAAATGACTCAGTATATTCATGCTTATTATCAGGTAAAGGAAAGCCAGACTTTCCTGAATCCTGTCACCTACTACAGCCTGGAATCATTCAGCTGTACGCGCTACTCTACACAGCTGACCAGGAGTGTCAGCATGATACTTGGTGATATATGCACAGTATAAGAAGACAATGCGGTGACAGGGGAAATTGGTGACACACAAGCATGTGTTTCCCCTGTCTCCAAAATGTGCCAGGTTGGAGTTTTATAAAAAGGTAGTGACCAGTGGCCAGACCGTCAGCAGCAAGCATCCAAGAGGAAGCTCCGAAAAATCGCAGACACAGCACTGAAAAACATGAATAAAGTGAATCTGGGGTTTGCTTTCACGTTCACTTTCATTAGTGATACTGTCTGAATACTGAAACCAACAATTTCTACATAATATACCTTTGAGTCAGCTAATGTCTGGCTTCACTTCACCATCTTAGCATGTGTGTCGCCAATTTCCCCAATTTCCCCTGTCTCTAAAATGTGAGTACACAATGGTCAGGTTTCCCCTTAACTTTTTTTCTTCATCAACATTTTCTTTATAAATCCCAATTTATGCTTAGAAAGTGGCGTACGCACATTTCAAGCCCTTTTTTTGTACACACATGGGTTATAAATGATGCCCCTGGACTTCGCCCCGTGACTGTCCCTTAGCGACATGTTTTCGGAACCGTGTGAACTTTGTCATTTTAAGGTACATCCTCACCATGTTTCTTTTCTTAAACCTAACCTCCATAACTTAACGTTAATTACTTATCTGTACGTTAAGGACGTGGGGCGCAAATTAGTAGGTTATCATATGAACTGTTCTATGAGGATACATTGCATTCAGCCAACATTAACCGACCCTGTCTTCTCTCTCTGTGAGTCTCACCATGCGAACAGCCTTGTCCATGTCACAGTCATTGAAGATGATGAGAGGCGACTTCCCTCCCAGCTCCAGAGAAACCTTCTTCAGGTTACTGAGTGCACAGCTTCAAACGGAAATCACAGAAAAAGAAGGGCATGAAGTTTCACCTGGCAGTTAAAGGTTTACAGTTTGAGGTGTACTGGGCACCATGCGCAGGTGAGGATAAGGCTTTATAAATAGGTAGCAACCAGGCGCTAGATGCTCAGCAGCATGCATCTATGAGGAAGCTATAAAAAAATCGTAGACAGTGCAGAAAAAAACAATTCAATTTCTGTAGTAGTAATATAAGTAATAGTATACCTTTAAGTCAACAAAGCAATGAGTTTATCAGGTCATACCTCTTCATGATCTGTTTGCCAATAGGTGTGGAGCCAGTGAAGCCCAACTTGCGGATGTCTGGGTGCTCGGACAAACGCTGTCCTACCATGCCACCTAGAGGAGAGGATGGAATCAGTGAGGTGGATTATGGATTGAAGAGGAAGGTTCCATATTCAGTGAACTGAGTCAGAGGTATACAAGTGGCAGCACTTCCTTTTCTTTCTACATCAGCCCATAATTTATGTTTATACAGTTGGCATATGTTACAGAAAGAGAACACAGTGTATGGAATCGAAGGGGAACTGTATAAGGGTGGGGATACTGTATAGTGTCAACTACTGATTGTTAGCCTATCTGTAAATAGTTTGTGATTTCCTTGCTCTGTCTGTGGTTCTTATTTCTAAGCTCATTGTTTACTACTGACAACGTCAATCTTTACAAACAGCTCGCAAATAAATAGTTTTACTTTTTTTAAAAAAGCTCAGCAAATTCCTGAAACACCTGGTCACTGTAGTTCTTATCAGATGTTACCCAAGCAGGAGGAAATAGTGTATTGTTTGAGACTATTTTTAGTGATGGACTAATCCACATTTGGTGCTTTCGTGGCAGCAGGATGGTGTATGTTGGATTGAGTCTAAATAAACCACAGTTGAGTGTGTTCATGGTAATGAAGGAACATGTCACCCAGTGACATTGTGTGGCTCACTGATGTGTTTTCTTTTTTTTTTTTAATCATTTTTGGGCAGAAGTGGAGCTCTATGACAGAGAGGAAGAAGGGTTATCAGAGTTTATATTAGAGGCTGACCAATAGGATGTTTTACAAACTATCATTATCTGTGGAACTTGGGTCCGATAGTGGTCGATGCCTGTGCAGGCTCCAGTCTCGCTGGGACATACATCGCTGACTGGAGCTGAAGAGGGGAGGGTTGTGTTACATGTCCAGTATGTAGGATTTAAGGGTTATATTGGCAGAAATGAAGCAGTAGAAGTATCTTTTCTTTAGAATAGAATAGAATAGAATAGAATAGAAAGAACATTATTTAACCCCGAAGGGAAATTCAGCTGTCCAGCAGCTCATAAAAAACAAAAAAACATCCACACTTCCCCTCATCAACAACAACACAGTGGTACTAAAATAGAAATAAAATAAAATGAGTTAGTGTATAATTGCTTGAAAATAAGAACTGCTGTGTTTTCATTACCTTAGAATGAGCCATTTATATCTACATAGGGAGCAAGTCCTCATTATGGAGATCGCCATGTTACACCTCCATGTTTCTACAGTAGCCCAGAACAAACCAAACACTGGCTCTAGATAAGGACATTTGCGTTTTCGCATCAGCCACTGTAGTTAGAAGCCCAAATGCAACGCACAGGATTGGAAAAACACTGATTTCTAATGTGAAACTGCTTTATTCGTTTTAGTCGTTTAGTTTTAGTTTTTTACCAGTTTTATTTTTAACTCTGTGGATAATTTGGCTCCCAGTAAAAACCTCCTGAAGAAAAAAAGGGAAGCACACATTAGCATGTGGTGGGCAAGCCACCTATTTCTGACATGCCAAACAGCGTCTCACAAACACTGATTTGTAATGTAAAAACTGCTTTATTCAGGGATTTCATCGGTTTTAATCACCTGGTCTGTTTGTTTTGGAGAGGAAGAGACTTCTGTGGATAATTCAGCTCCCGGTAAGAACCTACTGAACAATGAACACTGAAGAAATTCTTACCAGAAGTTTTAGCTGGTTGCAATCTGTAATCTTCACCACTAGATGCCACTAATTCCCCCTAAATCTTGCACAATGTTCCTTTAAATGATCAATGAATACAGCTCCTGAGAAAGCAGGTCTCTTCTGCTGAGTGAGTGTGTCTAAGTGTATTGTTCTTCATTTCAACATGGGTTTAGATTAACTTTTATGTCCAGCGCTGTAGCGCTACACCGAGAGTCCGTGAGTGAGTGATATCGGCTGATTAATTAAATGGCTTTTTCCTATTGCAAAGTATTGTTAATATAGTATCAGTTAACCTCAAGTTTCTATACCTTGATAATGGATATTTTGTGGAATAGAAAACTTAAATACCATTAGCATTCTACTTAAAATGGTACATTTTATAATCTTTGACCCAGATTTTCCAATCCAGATCTGCATACGTGTTAGAACATGTGATGTAAATGTGTACATGTATCCTTGTGCAATGGTTTCCAAGCTCTGGGTCAGAACCCCATAAGAGGTTATAAGATTATTACCAGACTAAGAAACAAGAGAAAAAAATTCTGCAACACAAACATTTTCTTTCTTGTAAAATACTATGCAGTTTTAACTTGTCAAGCCTCTAAAAATTAGTAAAATCAAACAGACTGAGAAGGCAATATCACTCTTTGACTGAATTGGTCACATATTATATGCCCGTAATGTATAACAAGGGGTTACAAGTAGACTCTCCTTTGTATTAACAAGCAATCGATGTTGGGTATCACTGGCCTGGAGTTGCAATCAGTCTGATTTTATTTGCACTTCATATGTTTCCTTGATCTCATGACATCAAGGCCAAAAATCACAATTGCTAATGAAAGAAAAAAAGACTATGTGGATGCTGTATTTGTGTTCAATACCTGATCCTGGCAAAATGTTGATGACTCCTTTTGGAATGCCAGCTTTCACTGACAGCTCTGCAAACTTCAGTGCTGTCAGCGGAGTGACCTGAAAATATTGGAAATACTGTATGACATCCCTCTGATACTAGATCCATTCAACCTTTGTAAATACTGTGATACTGAATCACCTTAACACTTAGCTAAAGAAACTACTACTACTTATTTCACTACTAATATATGTGTACTCACCTGTGCTGGTTTAAGAACAAGTGTGTTCCCAGCTGCGAGGCAGGCAGCACTCTTCCATGCCAGCATCATGAGAGGATAGTTCCATGGGATGATGATGGCACACACACTGACAGAAAAAAAACATAGAATTACCACCCCGTGGTTGCATGCCTCAGCGCACCAGTCGTGTTTCTCTTACAGTTTACATCCATGTCTGTGAAAACACGGATGCATGGATGCTTCACACATATTTTCTGCACAGAATATCTATAAAATCAGCACAAGATTAGTGACACCAATTCAGTATCTGACCCGATGTTTCCCCTTCTATTCCTGCTGTCCCTAAAGGTGTTCTTGAGATATCACCTTCGTGTAAATGAGACAGACGCAAGGTCACACTGACCTTGACCTTTGACCACTGAAATCCAATCACTTTATTGTTGAGTCCAAGTGAACATTTGTGTCGAATTGAAGAAATTCCCTCAAGGTGTTGTTGAGATACCACATTCACAAGAATTACACAGACAAGGTCATAGTGACCTTGACCTTTGCCCTATGACCACCACAATCCAATGAGGTAATTGTTGAGTCCAAGTGGACATTCGTGCAAAATCTGAAGAAATTCCCTCAAGTTGTACTTGAGATAACTTGAAAGCTGGGTAGGATCAAGACGTTTCACAGTTTAAAACATCTTTATTAAAGATAACCTTAAGATTTTATGATGAGCGGACAGATGCCCATTTATTCACGACCAAATCTCTGTTCAATTAAATTTTATTTATAAAGCCCAATATCACAAATTGCCTCAGAGGGCTTTACAGGATACGTCATCCCTCTGTCCTTAGGACCCTCACAGCGGATAAGGAAAAACTCCCCCAAAAAACCCTTAACAGGCAACGCTCTTTTTTAGCAACACTGTTGCTTCTTATTGGTCAATTTAATTTAATTTTTTTTTAAATTTTATATACTTTATTAATCCCCCTGAGGGGAAATTCAATTTTTTCACTCTTGCTGTCAATTACACACAGGTCTGAAAGACACACATATACACACAGGTCCGAAAGACACACATATATATACATATTTTGGCTATATTTTGGCTTTTGCAAAAGGCCAATGCAAATGTTAACAACTGGTGGCACCTCTTATTGAGCAATTTCAAAATAAATTCGCACACGTGGTTCAACATTATAATTCAACATATCCCACAGGTTTTGTAGTGATTGGACAATGTCTGATTTATAGTCTAATTTGTGTTATGCCACCCCAGTTTTTACAGAGTATATTGCTAGTACTTGAACGGACATTTCCTGCAGGTTTTGTGATGATCGGCTCAACGGCCAAGGAGTTAGGTCCATTTATATGCTAAGCCAGGCCCCCCATACTGTTCATTGGTCAATATCTTCTAAACACAATAAACTACCAAAAAGATTCTGATAACCTTTGGTAAGCCTTGTCTAATGATGATCCACAGAAAATTAAGTACAAATCAGACCTACGGTTTTGAAAGTGATGTCGAAAATGTGTTTTTCAAAAAAATCTAAATTGCATTGGGACGCCACCAATTGATTATTACGAATTATTTTACACACATGATTTAACATTGTTATTAAGATTCATCCAAAGATGATCCACAAAAAATGTGTTTTTCAAAAAATTCAAAATGGTTATTGAGGCTTTTTAGTAGAGCACATTGAGCTGTGCTGCATTTTAAGTCAATCAGACTTAGGGTGTAAGGAACATGGCCTTTTAAAAACTGAACTTTTGGGCCTTCATGCTTGACCCATAAATATGCACATGGACACGCATCAGTTGATTGGATCAAACAGTTCAGTATAATTCAATGACAATATTCAAATATAGAAAGCATTTAGTAAATCCACAGCTTTTACCCTAGAGGTTCTCTCTTTGTGAAGGTCAGGTTGCGATTAGGCCTGGCTTGGTTGATGGGGATTGTCTTGCCCTGCAACAAAGAAACCATGTGTGCCTTTAATATTATGATCAGTGTCAACTGTTTATAAGAATGCAGGGTGTGGGTGCCCGAGTGTTAAAAGAACACTTCACCCATAAAATGATCACTTGTATATAAATTACTCACCCTTTGTTACCTGGAATTCGTAAAGAAAACAATGTGTTTCTCTCATTCCTCCATGGTGAGGAAAGAATCCAAAAAAGGTGAATATTCTTTATGAATTTAAACTAATTTGGGCAACTTCTAATAACAGCAAAAACTATATCAAAACATCAGCTTTCGTAAGACCATGTATTTTGGACATATACCTCAAGAATGGTTGAGAAGGGATAAATATCTAATGAATATACTGCTGGTGGCTGGGAAAAAGGCTGTAACTAAGAAATGGATGTCACAGGAGAGCCCAATTCTGAATACATGGATGGAAATCACAATGGACATTCACAATATGGAGAAAATAACAGCATTTGTTAATCATAAGATGGAACCATTTGCTTCACGATGGGAAGGCTGGGTGAATTATGTGAAACCCCTTAGGCCTGCTTTTGTATTCAAGGAACAGTGACTGTATGGTAAAGAATAGGATCACTGCCTAATTGTTCATTTATAAAGACTGTTTGTTTCAAAAAATACTTTGGCTATCTGTGACAAACATCAATGTATGATACGTGTGTACTGTATCTGAGAACAATGTATGGAAATCTATGTTTGTTGCATGTTACCAATAAAAAATAAATTACAAAAGAAAAAAACCCATCAGCTTTCAAACTCTCACACAACTCGAGCAGTATAATCCAAGTCTCATTAATCCAGTCGTGTGTTCACTACTTCCCAAACACATACTGTATGTTTTGGTTAAAACGTTACAATATAAAACACTTCCGCCTAAAAGTATCAAGCCCCAAACGTGTCTGAGAATGCTTTTTCTACTCTTGCTACAGTATGACATCGCAATGTGCCTGATTTCTTTATAAGGCCATCTGCTCCAGGCACACTACTGCAAGTGTTTACATTATGTAGCCCACACTGCTACATGGAGTTACATGCAGACATCAGGGAAACATGTAATCTTGGTTGCCAATGTTGTAAACTTCTCTCTTCTTGTGTTTAGAAGCTTTTTTTCACGCTACAGAAAGAGCCCCTATACAAAGTCATCCCAAGGCTGCAAGTACACTGCTAATGTACATAGCCACATACTAATGTCAGGTCAACATGTAAACGTGGCTGTGGCTGTTGTTAATTTCTCCCTTATTTTGGATCATATTCCTGCTGGAACGTGTCTGGTTGTGTTCAGGAACTTATATTGGTGATGTTTAATGGTAAAAAGTGTCGGTTTTAAAGAGACAGGCAATAAACTGAGCCGAGACAGAGGGTGAATATAGCCAGATTAAACCCGGGGCCGTCAGCTAGAAAGACTCTTCACAAAAACAGGTCCAACAGTCCATTCTAAAGCCTACAAAGACCACCTTCAACAATATAAAGATGTCATATGGCCATTCCACCTGTTACTCTCAGCTCTTACAGTCTGGCTCCGGAAACCCCAAAGAACTTTTCACCACAATCAACAAACTCCTCAACCCCCTCAACAACTGTTCCCAATCCTTCACAGTCAAAAAATGCACCTCTTTTTTGTCATTTGTCCAAGACAAAGTTGATACTATCCACAGAGACCTGGCCACTACTCAATCCTGACTTCCCAAACAACTACAGACCTATCTCCAACCTCCCCTTTCTATTACTATCTATCTATCTATCTACTGTAACGTGCTGTTCAGCGGCTTCACAACTCAAATCAATCAATCAATCAATCAATTTTATTTATAAAGCCCAATATCACAAATCACAATTTGCCTCAGAGGGCTTTACAGCATACGACATCCCTCTGTCCTTATGACCCTCACAGCGGATAAGGAAAAACTCCCCGCCAAAAAAAACCTTTAACGGGGAAAAAAACGGTAGAAACCTCAGGAAGAGCAACTGAGGAGGGATCCCTCTTCCAGGATGGACAGACGTGCAATAGATGTCCTACATAACAGATCAACATGATAAATTAACAGTAATCCGTATGACACAATGAGACAGAGAGAGAGAGACAGAGAGAGATGCAGGACAGACGGTAATGACAGTAGCTCACAACAACATTAATTAAAGTAATAATATTATAATTCTAATTACGGCTATTGTGGTACAATATGTTGAAAGTATATATTGATATCTGATAGTAAACAAAAGTATACAAAATCTGATACAAAGCCCACCTCTCCGTCAATAACCTCTATGAATCATTCCAGTCTGGTGTCCGTTCCCACCACAGCACTGAATCTGCCCTCCTCAAAGTCACAAACAACCGTCTCCTCTCCTATGATGCTGGCAAACTCAACATACCCATCCTTCTTGACCTGAGTGCAGCATTTGACAACATAATCCATTCCATCCTTCTGTACCACGGCTGTGGTTCAGAGGTAGAGCGGGTCGTCCACCAAGCGAAAGATCAGCGGTTCGATCCCGGGCTCCTCCAGGCTGCATGTCGAAGTATCCTTGAGCAAGATACTGAACCCCAAATTGCTCCCAATGGCTGTTCCATCGGTGTGTGAGTGTGTTAAAACTGAGTAGCAGGTGGCACCTTGTATGGTAGGCCACCAGTGTATGAATGTGTGTGTGAATGGGTGAATGTGTAAAAAGCGCTTTGAGTGGTCACTAGATGACTAGAAAGGCGCTATACAAATGCAGGTCCATTTACCATCCATTTACCGCCTTGAAACCGCTCTCAGCATCACCGGCTCTGCACTCTCCTGGCTCAGATCCTACCTCTCCCACAGATATCAGTTCATCAGCATAAACACTAAAAACATAAACTTCAAACTCCTCATCGTCACTTACAAAGCTCTCCACAACCTGGCCTACCCCTACCTGTCTAAGCTCCTCCACTGGCACACTCCCTCCCACACTCTCAGGTCTGCTGATGCCAACCTCCTAGTGAAAATGCATGTGTCTGGGAAGTACTGAGCATATGACTGGATAAATAAGACTTGCACTATACTGCACGAGTGAGAATTTGTAAACTGATGTTTTGATATAGTTCAATGTGGTCCCCGTTTACTTCAGTTCATGAAGAATGTTCACCTTTTTTGGATTCTCCATTCACCATGGAGGCAAAAAAAAATTAAAATAAAAAAAAATCACAAATTCAACATAACACGCATTCATTAATTGATACAAAAATGGTCAGTTTACGCAGGTGAAGTATTCCTTTAACCTACCTGGATTTTGTCACACCAGCCAGCAAAGTACCGGAAGGTCTGGATGGACATGCCTACGTGTGTCTTGAGGGCCAGAGTGTACACAGCTCCTGAGTCGATGGACTCGATAGTGGCCAGCTCCTCCTGGTGTTCCTCCATCAGGTCTGCAAGCCTGGAGGGAGAAGGTCAGAGGGGACAGACTGTGGGGATGTATTTAAGATGGCTGAGACTGCCGGTCAGTGTGACTGTCTGCTCTAACTATGATCGGATGCTGACGTTACAGCTTCATGCAACATTTGATTGGCTGTACAGAAATAAGGAAAGTCAGCTGACCAGCTAATTAGCTGTCTAGCCTCTAAATTGATATTAGCGGTACACATTTTCCTGGAGTATTTTTATTTGCTAAGGATGCTGATTTTGAAAAAGAGAGTACAGCAAGCCTGTGTGCTATAGCAGAAAAAAAAACATGTCATTTAGTCATGGTTGTTTGGTGTGTGTTTCTGGCCTTGAAGAATCTGGACTGGAGTGGTTTTTGTAATCATGCAATCCCACTGTAGTCCTCTAGGTGGAGCTACTCACCTGTAAAGCAGGCTTCCTCTGTCTCTAGGGTTCATCCTGCCCCAGGGTCCATTATCATAAGCTTCTTTGGCAGCTGCTACTGCCAGGTCTACATCCCCCACTGAGGCATAGGACACTTTACAGATCACCTGGTCAAAGACGCAATGGTCACACACACTCAAATAATCAATACAAGTGCAACAAACGATTCCTCTGACAAAACCTCCTGTGCATGTATGTGTGTGTGTGGGTGTGTGTGGGGGGAGGGGGTATTCTTGTGACTCACTGATCCATCAGTAGGGTTGATGGTACCGTAGGTCTTGCCGTTTTCTGCATCCTCAAACTTGCCATTGATGAAACACTGGTGTGGCATTTTTACTGTCATGTTGTTCACGTCTTTGGTTGCCTGCATACAATACAGCAGTGACAGTACAGCAATCACGAATCAGCCAACCCCAAACATGTTTGCAAGCACCTTTGTGCACATCTAAAAATATAACGTGTGATGAAAAATATTTAAAAAATCTAGAAACAATCTGATTTGGAAGTTAAATGAAAGTATCTAACTTTAAAGTAATCTCAAAACTCACTGACCAAAGTAATGCAGTATTCATATACTTGCAGTATTATGAACTGGATGTCTGTGGTTTGTATTCCGTTTTCGGTTTTTAAATTTTATTTTTTTATGTTCAAAATAAATAAATTCATTCATTCATTCATTCATTCATTCATTCATTCATTCACATTGGTGGGAAACATGCTGTAATAAGTTACTGTTAATGCAAACCCAACATTTCCAGCCTCACATTAAATGTATGTAACTAAACATGACTTTTATTATGATGGGGTCACAGGAACTGCAATGTATTTTCAGTGAGCCATTGTTCATCATAAACGCATCTACAAAACAAAACAACAGTAATTTGGGGCATTTTCTGACAGTGGGTAAGTCTGAAATATTGCAGGGAGACAGGGACAGTCAGCAGCAGCCACAGTGAGCTGTCAGATGAGGAGTTGCAGGCGACAGGCTGCACACCCTTAACCACTTATTCAAGATTTGTACTTCTTTGTCAAATCAATGCCGTACCTGTGGCATAGGCTCTGTGTAGACATGTACCCTATGCCATAGCATAAGCCGTTGCCTGACATGCACTTCCCGAGAAATGTTACCCCACGTGGTGGCAACACAGGTCTCCTGTTTATTTTTGTAAACTGAAAACCATTTCCCTTGGAAGAAACGAAGATTTTATTTACTTTAATTTCACAGATAAACAATAAATTGTTAAGACAATAAAGCCCCCACAAAATAGAATTTTAAGTCTTGTGTGATTAATCCTGGCTTCATATTATTATTAGAGGAAAACCCCACTAGCCACTGGGGTAATTTAAACAATGTAAAATGTCATAAGCTTATGCTAATAACATTAGCATGTTTTATTTGTGGGGAAAACGTGTTAAGTAAAAGAGAGTTGTTTTGTCAATGAACCTTGTGAGTTGCAACGGAGCCGAATTTTGTAATGTAACCTTTGTTACATGTTGCTGTTGTTCCTGGCTTCACATGGGTGGAGGAAATTTCTGCTAGCTACTAGGCTAATGTATACAATGTAAAATGCCATAGGCTTGTGCTAATAACATTAGCATGTTGTATTTATGGGGAAAATGTGTCCAGCAAAAGACAAGAGTTTTGTCTGTGAATCCTGTGAGTTATAATAAAGCAGGTGTGTGTTCTTCTGTTTAAAGTTGTCTCTAATAAGCCATGTTTAATGTGTGTTTGAATCAATCAAACTTTATAGCACTTCACAGAAACCCCACCGCCAGCTTGTGTTTTGGAGTTGTAAATGCAAAGCAACACAGACACACCACTGCAAAAGTATAAATGCTCGCAATGGTGTTGGCTACAGCATAAGCTCTGCGTAGAGCCAACGCACAACTATAAATCTGCTTAGTGAGGAAAACAACTTCTTTCACTATACACTGATGTCTGCTGACTCATGCTGTGTGCAGAATAATATCAGATCACGGTTTTTCTGCCCCCACGAACCTTCGGACTCAGTTGGGATTCACAGGGGGAATGGGGGACTCACATAGTCGATGACCAGCTCCTCCTCCTGGTCCTCTCCTCTCAACTTGCGAACAAACATCTGGATGAAGTCCTTGAAGGTGGTAGCCATGTACACGTCTTCATTCTGCAGCTGGACGCCCACGCACTTCTGCTTCACCTCCTCCACCAGCCTGGAAACAGAGACAACAGAGCTTCATCAGTAGCTGTTCTTACAGGGTTTATAATAATTTATAGGCTTACAGTTTTTATTTGTCTGACTTTGTATTATTTGTTCATAAAATTCCCTAATCCCATTTTATTATTTTTTTTGTTGCATTACAGCCCCAGTCCTTAATATTGCAATCGTCAACTGGTGGCCTGCGGACCACATATGGCACAGCATTGCATTCAGACAGCAGAATATAATGTATTGAAAATGAAAGGATGAAAAAATGTGTTCCAGTAATTATGATATAAGTGATTATGAGTTTTTCTTCTGCTATATTGAAGCAGCCCCCAAAACAACTGACATAGAAATAAATTCATATGGATTTACCAACCACAGATATGTGCAATTGACCTGTGGACAGTAAAGACGTATTAATCCATCTATTAGCTTATCATTAGCGAGTAGTAGTGATGTGCTGGTCGCCTCACAACCCACAGGGCAGGTAGGGCTGGGTATCATTTAATTAATTACAGTACCAGGAACCTTATAGTGATACTGCTATAAAAAAGGTACTTTATTTAATATAATCCATCCACATTTTATGCATTTATTTTTTTAAGAGGCCACAGGTGTGTTGGATAGCCATACTGAAAGGTTTGGTGGCATTTCAGATTGCCAACTGCGTTCTACTTCATCCCACCACAGACTGTATGATTTGTAGCTGCTGTGGTAGTGGGCCAATCCCACATTGCATCAAATCGAAGACAGCTAGTGGTGAGTAGCAGCAAGCAAAACCATGCAAATACTTTTTTCTTCTAGATGTGGATACAAAAAAGATACATTGCAAGTACTGATACCCAGCCCAAAGGGTGGGTACAGGTAAGCTTACTTGAAAATATCACAAGTTAGATTTTAATAACTTACAGAAACATTGCATGCAATAGCCCACCTTTCACCTACTCTCTTGGCTTGAATCTATCGAAGGACAAGAGGCTCATGCTCGTGACAGTGTGAGATGTAAACATTAATGGCGTCCTCCCCGGCTGAGCTGTAACATCCTACACAAAACTGCTCACAAAAAGGTCTGTGGATTATCTTGATTAACCAGGTCATCATTTCTTTAAAGTGACATTTTTGTTTTAGTTATTCAAATGTATTTGTTTGGCGCTTTAAGCACCACAGGCTGAGTGCCATCTAGTTGTATTATATTGGTGAGAAGGCAGACATCTCTACAGCCAATAGCTCCAACACTTAGGAGCTCACACCAAAACTATCTGGACTGATAAACAGCACTACAGGTAAGACAAAAAAACTGTCCCTTCGAGAAAATAATCCAAAATAATGTTTTTGTTATAGTTTTACTGATGATGGTATACATTTATTTTCATTCCGCCTTAATGTTGTGGCCTTTTGTTGGATTTTCAAAGATGGCGACAGTTTTTTTTTGGTGGGTGGGGCTTAGCTGGATGCAAAACAATTCTCCACAGACATTAGCTAGTGCTAGCTAGACTCACAAGTCAGTCTTTAGACGCTTTGCTTAACTAAAGACTGATGACTTTCTCCCTGATTTTGTGTTTAGATGGGCGGATACAATTTCAGAGTTTAAAAAAACTCGCTACGTTGCAGAACCAATAGTAAATCAGCAGGGCGGTTCTTCGGTGGCTCGCTGAACTCTTGTGCTCGAAAACATAGTCCGACTAGAAACACGTGTAGTGGTACAAAATGGCTCAAGTCGCTGTAAATCCTTTATTTCCACAATCTTGTGGACTGAGCACACGTTTGATAAAACAGAGTTAAATCTCTCGGCATCCATTTTCAAGCTCTCTGTGTGTTTGTTTCCTTGCGGACGAGAAAAGGGGGAGCGCACATTTCCGGGAGGGCGTGTCCTTTTCAAAAATGCAAGAGGCGTTGCTTTGTCTGGTGGCGAGACTAAGTGCTAGCTAGCGAGTTCTTTTGGCTTGTGTTAGGCAATGGTAGGAGATGTTACAAGTGGTGCATTCAGAAATACTCATCCAAGTGCCGGAGCGCACTCTGTACTGTTCGTAAATTCAGAGCACTGTCTGAATGCTGCGGTCGGTCATCCAGAGCACCGCACTGTCTGTGGAGACAGAGCAGCAGAGCACCGAGCGGAGTAAATGTGTGATAAACTTAACTGCTCGTTTATTCATATAGAAATATGAAGCTCCGTTTCTTTGACCAACAGGGCTCTCATTTTAGTGTAGAGCGTCAGACTGAATTTACCAACGCACCATGTCAGGTCACTCACTCTCCGGGGGCCGCCAGTGTTACTTGAAAAAGTAAACACTGACCAACAGGACCAGACTGGCCGACCCATATGCTCTCATACAGTGGATGGATGATTTGACAGGATTGCTGAAGGTGGGACGGCCAACTTTGTGGTTGATTACTATGCCAATCTTTCAAAGGAAGACGACACTTCAACGGTTTCCTCCAGTTTGTTTTGCTATCGAGTTAATGGGTGCAGTTACATGATGGCTTCTCATTCAGAATTAAATAAATCTGAATTAAACCATTCGGAATTAAAGTCTTTCCAGGTAGTTTACATGGGAAATATTCATTCAGAATGAGGGTTTACACGGGAGATCAGTTTAATCGCCTTTTAATCGCCTGTATTCGGGTCCGTGCAAGGTTTGGGGCAGGGAAGGTTTCTGATTGGATAGGGGGCGGGGCGGATGTTACGTGTTTACGTTTACCGGAAGAAAACACTATAGTCCTCGCTCCAAGATGCTTGATGATGCCGTTCTTAGTGCTTTTTTCGGGCTTGTTTTGNCATTGGCCATTTTCATTCTGAATTAGGTGTTTACAAGATCACTTTTAATAGGAATGAACTTTCATTCTGAATGAAAAGGGAATTAAACTGTCCATGTAAACCCACTCAATGTTAGCTAATGTACTAAAAAGTTAGCGTTACGGAGAAATCCAACATTCCTCTTAATACCTCCCCAATTTCTGATTATGTGGACATGATAACCCTTAATACACATAACGTT
Organism: Epinephelus moara; assembly: GCF_006386435.1. Lineage (NCBI taxonomy): Eukaryota > Metazoa > Chordata > Actinopteri > Perciformes > Serranidae > Epinephelus > Epinephelus moara. The sequence continues at coordinate 2,649,266 of NC_065528.1, read as the reverse complement.
ATTCATCCCTACAACAGGAAATACTTTTTCCCCGAACATGATATGAAGTGTGTGTGCTGCACATGTGAGCATTTTTGATAATCGCCTCCGTCCAGTCCTTTCGTCTTATCTCATTTAACCATGGTTGTCTTTGTTTTTGTTGACGGGCAGTGTTGGGTGGTATTTGCTAAAATTTAAGTTTCAAGCCATGACTCCTATTATTCTGGCTCCCAATAACACAACAAGACGACATTTTAAGACTCCTATGTAGCCTACAGCCCTGTGGTGGCGAGTCGTGTTTTGCCTCCAGCTAACAAACTGACATCATTGTGTCAAAATCTATAAGTATAGACTGTATTACTGATAGAAATGATAAAGGATATTAGAAAGAAAGCCATTATTTGCTTATCTGTTCAACCAATCTCTGTACTGGCCTCCTCTCTCACCTGACCACATCCATGGAGGCGGCTCCAGACTTGAAGAAGTCTGTGGAGTCCTCAATGGCTGGGATGTTGCTGAGGATGCCCTGCCAGATGTTCTGTGATAAATGAAAGAATTCACAAACAACAGCACTGTTTTGAGACGAATACCAGCTTAAAAAGGTCTGAAAAGTCCAGATGAACACGTGGTCCACAGACAGCCAAACATTGTTGTCCACCACCAGTAACTTGCCCTGATCTCTTCTGCCATCTTCTTTTCATCATCAGTCAGCTCCACACTGGAGCTTTCCCCAGAGGAGAAGTATTTAGAAGCAGGGATCATCTTCCCGTCTTCAAATTGCAGGTTCTTCACCAGGAGCTGTGGACCAAACACACGATGGATCAAATACAGGGATGAGGCCAGAGAAGGTAATGCATACTGTATCTGACTCATCTCCAGGTCTTTTGAATAACCTCACAGCCTTAAAACCAACTGCATCTGGAGTGCAGCAGACAGAGAGCCAACAGAGCATTGCCACACTCGTCCAGCTCTGTTTTTGTTTGCTCTCAATATTTGATTTGTAGTACAACAAACTACAAAACACTCACAGCTTTCCCGTCGGTTCCATACAGCACAAGCCCATTTTTGGTGACCACACAGGGCTGGGATGCCCCCTCTATCTCCAGAGGCTGACCGGCCGGTACAGACTCTCCCAACATGGACGAGCCATACAGGGTGACAGACTGAGGGAGAACATACAGAGAAGCATTAAAAAAAAGTTCAAAAGGTTCAAAGGTTTTTATTGTCAATTGCTATATGTGCAGGACATACAGAGAATCGAAATGCTGTTTCCCTCTCACCTAGTATTAATGTCACACAATTTTAAAGCTAAAAGAAAGCTAAATTGGAATAATAATAGAATAAAAACAATATATGCAAGTAAAAATAAAGATACAACTACGCAGTATAACTAAAAGACAAGACACTCTAGAAGATACTCTAAACCTATGTACAATCAAGGTGATCAAGGTGCATGTTAGAGCAGCCTATGGGATGTACTTGATGTACATGTAGCGCAAATGACCAACAGCAGCAGATATGATATGGAGTGGTGCAAATGGTAAAGGTAAAGTGAAGTTTAGTGCACAGTGTAAAAACAGACAGTCAGCAGAAGTTTGTAATATAATATAATATAATACAATACAATATAACACGGGGGTGCAGATGTAGTGAGTCTATGTGCAAAACAGCAGAGGTAGTCTTTATGTGCAGTGGGTGGAATTACAATCCAGGGGAGGGGGCAGAGGGGGGAGGTAGTGGATAGTTATGCTGTGCATCATTTACACTTTTATTAACCTGAAATGGTCACATTTTAATATGGTGTGGCAGATTTAGGGAGCTAGACATAACATGAACCCAAATCTGTAATGTCATATTTCAGTAGGTTCCTCTCTTCATCGTATTTGGCACTGTCCTAATACACAGCAGCTCTGCTCTGAGGTGTGTTGAATGCTCTCAGCTTGGGGCTAAGACCTAGGTGCTGGGTATAAAGGAATAGTCACACATTTCCAAAAACGCACTTTTTTGCCAAGAGTTAGAGAAAATTGATTCCACTCTCATGTGTGTACAATAAATATGAAGCTTCACAAGGCAGTTAGCTTAGCTTCACATGATCACTGGAAATGGGGAGACAGCTAATCTGGTTCCCTCTCTTAAACTAATTTCCATTTACACCAAAAGTAATGTATATTTACTGATGTATCAGGTTTGACATCACAAAGGTGCTGAAAAACAGGCTAGTAAACAGCAGAAGGCAGAATGGAGGACAGTGAAACTGTTATGGTGGATAATTTTTTTTTTAATATCTGTTACTTATTCAGTTTCTTTTTCAATCTTGGTCCTGTCTAATTTAGAATGATGTTTGACCACACATCACATAGCACCGGAAAAGGGCAGATAATTAGCACATCCACCCATGTGTCATATTTCCATTATTGCCATTATTGAAGCTAAAAAATACCTTGGAATACTGCAGAATGATTGGACCGGATAGTGAATGCTGATTTTAATCTTTCCCAATAAAGACAAAAGCCAGAAGTAAGTGTTTTTTGGCCTAATGAACATTTTAATCAAGTGTTAATTTTGACAGCTATTCTTAGTCTTGAGACAAAAATGCTTATTAGTTTTAGTCACATTTTAGTCATTTTTATCCTTCATAGTTTTAGTCTAGATTTAGTCAACAAATATTAAACATGTTTTAGTTGATGTAAAATTCATGACATTTTTTTTTTTCTTTGAAAGATTATTTTTTTCGGGCTTTTTGCCTTGAATGTACAGGACAGAGTGAAACAGGGTGAGAGAGAGAGGGGGGGGGGGGGGGGGCGGGTGACATGCAGAAATGGTTGCAAGCCGGAGTCAAACCTGAACGGCTCTGTACATGGGGCGCTGGCACTATCCACTACGCTACCGATGGCCCGCAAATTCAAATTCATGACATTTTACTCAACTTTTGGTTGTATAAAAATTTCTTTTAGACAATTTCTTTTCTACAACTACAAATAATTTTTACACACTTACAGTCATCTCTCCAGCAGTTTTTGACAGGTTTAAGGGGTGATTTACGAGCATACACTTACTTTTTGAAAAGCTCAATATCTCTCTATTTATGCTCTCAAAAACTTTGATACCACAAATAACTAATCTGAGACAACTAGGATTTATACCCAGGTTCATTGTAAACTCTGACTTATCTATCTCACTGTTAAAAAGCAGAGAAATAATTTAATTAAAGCCTGAATTCTTTCTTAATCTGCAATATAAGTCTGTAGGTTTAAACTCATGAGAGTTAGTGATTAAAACTAAACTTTCATCTCTGTCAGAGAAAACTGATCTGAGTTCAGACTGTTTACTTACAACACAGCTACACTCACAGATAACTGAGCCTCCTACCTGCCTGTAAAACTGCATCAACCCATAAACCTTCCTGAAACAGTCTGGACTAAGTGGACTCCTGCAGGGATCAACAGATGTGAAGTCAGGTGGCTGGTGGCTGCTTGCTCCGCTGCTGTTCAGCAGCTAATGTACGAAGCTAACTGCTAACAGCCACCACTGTAACTAACAAACTCCACAAATCCATTCAGTAGCTCCACCATCCACAGTCAGACACACATGGCTGATTATTTACTGTTGAATTATAGCTCACAACTCACACCAATGGCTGACGCTGCTCCGGTGTGAGTGCTTTTGCTGGCTAGCAAAGCATCCTGGTGCAGACTATTTACTGGAGTATACCAGCCTGCCGCTCGTTAAGCATTTGAAGATAATTACAAACACAGTGGTTCTTGTCTTTCAATGTGTGAAAGTCCACCACTAACATCTTCGCCATGTCTTGTCTACAAAAATGAAACACAGATTTTGTCTTAGTTCTATTATCAGGATAAATTTTTAGCTCATCATCGTGTCATTTTCGCCATTGAAAAAATGTCAGAAAGATGTTTAATTTCGGTTGGAATGACAAACCAGAATGACAATATTTTAGTAATATAGTTTTGCTCTCTTTTTCTACGTTACGATGATGTTGGCATGTGACACTTGGAAGATGTTGGATTTTGGTTAATGACAACTTAAAACCAACAAAATGTCAATGTCATCTGTGATCAGTATTCTACATCAAATTGAAATTTGGTCATCCAACATCACAACCTAAATTCAACTAAATATTATTGTCTGATAGCTGTGCATGTTTTTAGTAAAGCAACAGGTGCTGTACTGCTCATGTGTTTAGAGACAACTTGGTAACTGCAACTGTTACTTCATGTGTGTTGACAAGAAGCTTCTTCCTTCCTTCCTTACCAGCTGTTATTGCTTTCACCTTGTGAGTGTGAGTGTGAGTGTGTGTGTTTGAGTGTGTGTGTTTGAGTGAGTGTGTGTGTGCGCGCGTGTGTGTGTGTGTGTGTCATCAAGGCTAAATGTGGTTCTAGTGACATCAATTGTAGTTGTAACTACCACACAAGTGGTTTTGAGTATATTGCCAGGTGTTTGTCTGTCTGTCTGTCTGAAAAAAATGAATGTGGTCCGGCAAAGAGGGCTGGAAGAAGGGGGGTAAGAAGCATCAGCCCTTTTTACACAGAGCACTATAAAGCTGTTACAAAGTCCCATCTTTATGCCGCCTTTAAATTTTTACATAGAACCAAACAACAACAACATGCCGCTCCAATGTGTGATTTTAGACAGCATGCTGGCACTGCAAAAGCAAAAGAGGTAGGCTGGGCAGACATGTTACACAACAACATTGGCCTTTGGTGCAACATATAACGTACTCCTGCAATGCTTTCTATACAATAACAATGGCATAACATGGCAATAACCATCATTTACCGTCTCTCATATATAGCGGCTGATCTTGTTTTCTGCTCGGAGGGTAAGGAACTCCGGGAAATCATTGTTTTTCTAATTTGTGGATATTTTGGCTGCAGTATACAACAGACGTTTCGACAGAAAGTCTTCTTCAGTGTGTAACTATGGTTACGGAAGTGGCGTTTAAGTACGCTCGAAGCAATCAGAGCAGGTGTGTGAAAAAAATACTAAACACTTCAGCGTACTTAAACGCCACTTCCGTAACCACAGCTACACACTGAAGAAGACTTTCTGTCGAAATGTCTGTTGTGTACTGGTACTGCCATCCAAGCTGGTTGATTAAACTTACTAAAAGGACATTTGAGAGTGCTGGCGTTTTTCCCTTTTTCACTGTTTTTGGCCGTGCACCTCACGAGTGTATTTATTTTGAGAGTGCTTGCTTGTTCCTACGTGATTTAGGGCTTTTACTTACCACAACTGCAGAGGCTACCAGCTTCATTTGAAACAGACTACATTATAGACGGGCCGTTATTTATTAATCCCTCTGTGTTTTTATATTTTTACTTTTTATCCACTCCGGTTGTTAAAGTTAATGCATCACGCTGTCATTTCAAACTCAACACTTCCTGAATCTGTTTCAAATTAAAAGCCCCTTATAACCTCGGCTGAGAGAATACCTCCGTTTTGTAAATAGGCTTTTATTGTGAAACATTTGTATAGGAACTTGTTGTGGAGGATACAGTGACTTGTATGTTTGCATAGGGTACTTCAAATGTAGCTCCTGCCATCTGCTGGCGCTTCTTACGTTACTACAACATTTCGGCTGGCACATGAACAGACACAGTGACTGAAATAATAGTAAAAGTAATAAAAATAGGACATGAATAACCTGATGACATCGCACATGTCATGAAAGACAACCGGGGATAATTGGTGAGGACTACCATCGTGTAGTGTGTCATGTCTGTCGGCCAAGTCACGGCAAAATTTTATGACTCCACAATCGTGTAATGTGACATAGTGACTTTCAGAATGGGCAGAAAAGTTGTGTAAGGGAACCAGGCATAAATCCTCCTTTACCGTTTCTCCCTCTCGCATGTCGCTCATTTTCAGTGTGTGACTGCAGCGTGTGCATGAGAGGGGGAGGGGCTGCTGATGTGATTATAGCACATGCGCACATCGCGATGGCGATGTTCAAAAGATATATCGTGCATCCCTAGTGGGTGGGTCACATGCACAACACACTGTCAAAACTTCACATACGTGCCACCCATGATCCCGTCCTGCCGGCTGTCCTGTTTACACAGTCACTGTTTCGGTGCTGTTTTTACCTCTGATCCTGCCTTAATGCTGAAACAACTCTGTCCCCCCATTCAGCGGTTGTACCTTTCATACAGAACAGCAAGGCAGCATAATGGCGTGAAATTCCTGCCTTTTAAAGGCAGAGTAAAAGGGGCTTTAGACTCGATTTCAGCATTATGGCTGGTGCCATCTTGGTTTTTAGGAGACAGAAGTGACCATATTTGGGTGAGAGACTGCTGCTGCCAAAACCTTTTTTTTTTTTTTTTACCAGTTTATAAACAGTTTTTACATGTTTATTTCTGCTGTGAAGCTGGGCATTTCAACATGAGGGTCTATGGGGACAGAGTGCAGGGCTCGAGACTGCGACCAACTGGTCGCATTTTGTGACCAAAATACTAGATGGTGCTAGTGAATTTTACATCTACTTGCGTGTGTGCGACTAGCAAATGTGCCGTTCCCCATCCCTGTAAAGACTGGCAAAACATGGAAAGGGCGAATGCAGACCAATGTGTGTGCGTGTTGGGGAGGGGGGCGGGGGCAAGGGGGTACCATTAGTGGTCAATGTGTTTAAAGGGGGAGCGTCTTTGGATCGATCGCGCACAATACGGTGAAAGTTTCACTTTCGCTTATCGCGAGTGAGAGGTGACGGTGAGCAATGTCTAACCCGCAGTTTCCACATACTTCGTCTGCGCCGTGCAGCGTAGCAGATATGCTCCCATTCTAGTGAATAGCTTCATTTCCACAGTGCCATGGCGCACCGCTTTGTCGGAGATACGCGCCAGGTCTATTTTTCAGTGACTGCACGTCGATAGCACGTTAAGCCACGTAGCTCAGATCGCACCAAACCGGAAACGAACGCACACAGCATCCGGTAAATTTCAAAATAAAATCACTTTGAATTGAAAGCAAATAGCCATTTCTGCATTTATTATCAAATTATTTATCAGTAACACAATGAAAATGATAGGGAATGTGAATGTTTGCGTTGCAAGTCCATTTATGGTGTGCGCCCCTAAATTTTCTTGGTTCTTGGTCCTACTTTCTTGGCTTGCTTGGTAAGAAGTAGAGAAGGGGCCATTGGCCCACCTGACTTTACACCCCCAACCTACGCTTGTTTAAGTTGCAGACCCCTGTATCACAGCTGGAGTGATCCCTCTGCAAGATGGTCTCAAGTTCAACTGTTGTTGCTGTTTTTCTTTCATGCATACATGTCTATTTCTTCTTCTTTGAAATTTATTTATTTAATGTTTTTTCACAGTCTCCGTTATGCCACAAAAGTTAAATAATGATATAAATCAACAAAAAAAAGTTAACAGGGTGCCCAAAGATTCAAGACTTCAAGACCTTCAAATGCTGGTGAAAAGTAAGATTAATTGTATTATTGGAAAGAGTATAAAAAGAAAAGGTGCCCAAATGGCTGGTTTAATGAAGTCTACCTGGACTTGGTGACACTGTTTGTAAGTTACTCAATATCCGCCTCCTGCCAAATATATCAGGATTCCTATCAGCCACCCAAATCTCTGACAGTCTGACTTTACATTAGACACATAGTGTGGGTGTTTTCCTTGCTTGTGTGTTCCAGGAAACGCACCTGACTATCAATGACAGTCCAGGCACCAGGGACTTTGTCATGCCCGCGGATCCAGTTGTGGATGGCCTCAGCTGGCTGGGCCAGGTTGACCTGAGGGACAGAAAGACACTGGGGTCAACGAGCTGATGGCTCAGGTTCACTTTCACACCAGATCACCTACATTTCTGAGAATGAGAGGAAAGCCCAGCAGCTGGTTGCCACGAGTTGAGCAACGTGGAAAAAAAACTCTGCACTATGAATAGCACATGCAGACACACTGCCAGCAACGTGGCTCTAAGTGACAAATCAGAAAGCAGCTAAGACCAGCCCCACCTCTGTCCTTCCTCTCGTAAGATAAACACCAGGCAGCCACTTAGTCTTCTCAGTCTTACATATTTGGCCCTGAACAACATGTTGAGCTTGCAGTACATTTCCATGCTATACACTGAATGAAGGTGTTGTAGCACTGAGCAGCTGTCCAACAGCTTTAATACATGCTGAGTGTGTACAATGTAGCACCCTGGGCTGCAGCACAGTGACACTTTTAGTGTCTGAGTGATGTAAAAAAAAAAGAGCCATATCAGTGTTTGATGTGAGGATCATTTGGGTCACCACACCCAGCATCTGCTTGGTAGATATTTAGGAATGACACTTGCGGGGTACTGGAGTACTACTGTCCCCATGATTTCATTCAAATCCAATTATTTAAAGAGCACCGTAACACTCCATTTAAGCTTGAACACCCATCACAAATTCAAAAAATGCATTCAAAGCCATCCACACAACCCCTTCCCAACGCCCCCCTGTCCCCGAGGTCACCTTACGACCACTGACTCCCCCACCACCTCTTAGACAGTGAGAAAGATAAGAGGGACACTGTTACAACTACCTGTCTACATCAGATGCATATTTACCTGTGCTGAAGGGACAGTTCACCTCAAAATTAAAACACCATATTTTTCTCTTACCTGTAGTGAAATTTAGCAATCTAGATTGTTTTGGTGTGAGTTGCTACGTGTGGGAGTCGCACAGTGTCTGCCTTCTCCCCAATATAATGGAACTAGACGGCACTCAGCTTGTGGTGCTCAAAGCACCATGATTTCAGGAAATAGACAGCAATGTCTCTTTCCTGAAATCATGACCTGGTTACTTAAGATAATCCACAGACCTTGTTGTGAACAGTTTCATGTGGGAGCTATTTTTTTTTCTATCGAAATACACCCACCAACGTTATCACCATGCAGATGGAAGTGTGCATCTACTGCTAGCTCACCTAGCACCACTGATCTAGCTAACATTATATCTCGTGCGGTCATGAGCACAAGCCTCTCATCTATGAGTAGATGCACATTTAGAGTAGGTGGAAGGTGGGCTATTGCACGCAATATTTTGTAAGTTATTAATAGCTAACTCATGATATTTTCTAGTAAGCTTACCCGTACCTGTCCTCTGGGCTGGGTACCTTTAAAGAACTTTTTTCTTTATATCGAACTACACCCGCCTACAAGAGCTCTGATTCTATGCCCAAGCGTTAAAGGGCCTGACCCAACCCACCAGGTTCAGGCCTGGCTGTAATTTCTCATTATTGCCCCCAGTCCTGAATCAGGGCTTTATGGCTTTTTTATGAAACTTAAAGCTCTTGTGCATGAATGGCAGGAGTTTTAATGGACTGAATAAACATACCCTTCCTTAGCTTTTAATAGATGCTAAAACATAAAATTTAGAAATTTTGATATGTAATTGCGCATTGATGCATTTTTTCATCTGCATAATATTGCGAAAATTAGGCCCATCCTGTAAAATCCAGAATTTAATTTAAAATCCTACTGTTAACTTATAAAGCTCTAAATGGTCAAGCTCTGTCATATCTTAGAGAGCTCATAGTGCCATATTATCCCACCAGAACACTGCGCTCTGAGAATGCAGGGTTACTCGTGGTCCCTAAAGTCTCCAAAAGTAGATCAGGAGCTAGAGCCTTCAGCTATCAGGCTCCTCTCCTGTGGAATCATCTTCCTGTTACGGTCCGGGAGGCAGACACCGTCTCCACATTTAAGACTAGACTTAAGACTTTCCTCTTTGATAAAGCTTATAGTTAGGGCTGGCTCAGGCTTGCCCTGTACCAGCCCCTAGTTAGGCTGACTTAGGCCTAGTCTGCCGGAGGACCCCATATAATACACCAGGCACCTTCTCTTCTTCTCTCCTTCTCTCTCTCTCTCTCGTGTCCTATTACTGCATCTTGCTAACTCGGCCATTCTGGATGTCACTAACTCGGCTTCCTCTCCGGAGCCTTTGTGCTCCACTGTCTCTCAGGTTAACTTATATTGCAGCGGTGCCCGGATAGTGTGATGTGTGTGGTTGTGCTGTGTAGAGGTGAAAACCGGTGCCTGGAATTGGGCCTGTAGGCTCCCGACCTTGTCCTCCACGTAACTTCTCAGTTGTCCTCTGATTTTGGTCTGGTACCTTGGATTCTACTAAGTAATATTCAAAGAAACACTGAAACACTTCCTTATCCGCTGTGAGGGTCCTAAAGACAGAGGGATGTCGTATGCTGTAAAGCCCTGTGAGGCAAATTGTGATTTGTGATATTGGGCTTTATAAATGAAATTGAAATTGAAAGTGTGTGGGTTCACGTAGGGTTGGGCCTGACGTTTTTGGGCCCAATTAGTGTTCTAATGCCCACCGTATAGCCACGCAGAAGAGAGTGTGCATCTACTCATGGACAAGAAGCTCATGACAGGTTGAGCTGTAATGTTAGCTAATGCCATGTGCCAGCACTGGGTGAGCTAGCAGTAAAAATCCGGCCCAACTCTACATGAACCTGCACAGTTTCTTTTCAAGTCCGACCCAAGCTCGACTCATGGCAGCAGTTTAATTGAGACAGATTAAAAAACAGAATTTCTTCTGTACAAGAAATATAATATATATTATAGTTTTTTTTAATATTAAAACAAGCAATACAGGCTATAATAGAGGCAATGGGCTGATGTGTTTCCACTTTTCCTTCTTCTCTGTCTTATTTCAATAGTCTGTCGTCTCCTGTACGACAAGTGTGGCAGAGCGGGCTGTGCCTCTCTGTGCGACTAGTGCACACAGCAATCCATGGCGATGCGGCACGGAGATGATGAGTACCTTTCTTTGCTGCATGTTACACACATCTCTGTCACTGCTGGGGAGGCAGAAGCACACACTGCCAACCAAGTCACCAAGTGGCCTTGCAGCCCCCTCTCTCTTTCTCTCGTTTTCAGTCCCTGTATCACACGCTTCCTCTCTCACACGCACCCTCTCTCTCCCCCCAGTTCTCTACTATATTAAGCTGCTGTTTCATTACATTTCCTCTCTCAGTCGCAACCCCTCCTCAACATTGGCTCCTACATGACACTACTCACAATAAGGTCTGTGAATTACGAGTGAGTAACCGGGTCATGATCTTTGGGAGGAGACATTAAGCTTTTAAAATGTATTTTTTGTCATTTAGTTCCATTATATTGGAGAGAAGGCAGACATCTCCATGGCCGATATCTCTAACACTCTGCAACTCACACCAAAACAATCTACACTGATAAACGGCACTACAGGTAAGAGAAAAAATATGTATTTTTGATTTTGAGGTGAACTGTCCCTTTAATTTGTCAATAATCAATGGCAGTTGGCTCAAAATGAGAAGCTGCTATCTCTATGTTTCTTTTGATCTTTGCTGATAAAGAGTCACAAACAGATAAAAGGTTTGACGAGAGATTCCTTAGCATCTGAACTTAATGAATCCTAGTATTTTGCCAACGAGGAACCACATCCAAAATGGAACCAGCTTTTCAAACCCATCCCTAGTCACCCATTCCAAAATGTCATTTTACCAGCCATTAGGGATGCACCAAAATGAAAATTTGTGGCCGAAGCCGAAGCCAAATAATATTAAGCGCTTGGCCGAATACCAAGTACCGAATACCGAATATCGTTGTTTAGTTTTTCATTAGTTTTTGCAGATGAACCCCCTCCAGATTAGTGTTGTCA